>NC_080077.1:7174910-7474910 GCF_949987535.1 Balaenoptera acutorostrata
AGCAGAACTGGGCTGCCCGCAGCACTGCCTGGGGCTTCAGCCTCTCTCCCTCGGGGGTTTCTAGAAGCCTCCCAGCCCCAGGAGGTCCTCCCAGCCTGGTGTCCCCACTGAAGGACACGATCTCCCCGGTCCCAGCCGGAGCTCAGCCCTCCTCGCAGACACCAGGCCAGAGTCCCCGCCTTGGCCGCCTCCCCGCGTGGGGAGCCCACGTGGACGCGGGGCTGCCCCGAGCCCTCCGGATCCAAGCGGGCTTAGGAGTCCTGGCCGGCTCGCTAGAGGAGGCCTGAATGCACAGCCCTCACCTGGACCGCTTGTCCGCACCCTGCGCCCCAGACTCAGGAGCAGCTGTTGGAGCAACGCCATCAGGTGGAAAGCATTTTTACAGAAACTTGTTACCACACACACACACCACACACACACACACACCACACAACATATTCAACACACATATATCACACACACGCATATGTGGTATATCTGCATGTGTATACTCAACACACACAGACCACACACCCATGCCCCATACACACCGCACCCCACATACACACTCACCGCACACACAGCACATACGTACATCACACACCAAACACACACACCTCCCATACCCACTCACCACAGACACACACACACCAGAGACTCTTTCAGCTCCGCCCGAGGAAGACGTGCCCCGGAGATTCCCTGCATTTCCTCCTCGAGCAGGAAGAGGGGAGATACCTGCAGAGCTCCTCGCAGTCACCAGATGGCGCTAAATGCTTGGGGGAAATCATATATTTTTCAAGGAATGGTGGCCAGAAGTGAAGTGACCTGGGGAAAAAGGAGTGTTCACTGCTTTCAATTGACAGCAGGGGCAGTAGAATCAAGACAGGCGCAGCATTTCTGAGTGAAGTACAGACTTGAAAAACTAAAAGCTGGGTCCTGCCTACAATGAATCCTTTATTCACTGATTGATTTTAAATGGGGTGGGGGGCGGAATATATGTATTTATATATTGTCATCCGCAGGACAGGAGAGGTTGTAGACCAGCTGTGCGGAAAATAATTCATCTGCTCTCCCTGATCACCTCTTATCAAATGAAGCAGTTGCCAAACACGTGCATGAAGGGTCAGCACATTTTAATTTATTGCTGTTGCTTTCCAAGTTTACCTTTAATTTCTTTCAGCAAGAACTAAGTGTACATCTCTTATCTGATCATCGCTATCCTGTGAGGAATCCAAGGCCAGGCAGAATGGTTTTGAAGTCAAACTGATCTGGTGTTGAAAATGAGTCTCAGCCGTGACTAGCTGTAATGGTTGATTTTTTTGTGTCAGCTTGGTTAAGCTATGTTGCACAGTTTTTTTGTCAAACACTAGTCTCCGTGCTGCTGGGATGGTATTCTGTAGATGTGGTCAACATCTACCATCAGTTAGCTGACTTTAAGTAAAGGAGATGGCCTGTAATGTAGGTGGACCTCATCTAATCACTTGAAGGCCTTAAGAGCAAAGACTGAGATTTCCCAGATGAGAAGGAATTCAGCCTCATGGCTGTAACATAGACACTCCACCTGTGTATCCAGCCTGCCCTACAGATTTTGAACTTGCCAGTTCCCACGATCCCATGAGCCAATTCCTTAAAGTAAATCCACATATTTTATACATACATACATATCCTACTGGTTCTGTCTCTCTAGAGAACCCTAACTGATACATGAACTGTGGTCATCATTAAGTGAATTATGTAACCTCTCCAAGCCATGCTTTTCTCATCTGTAATATGATGTTGTAAATTCAAAAGGATTTAATGAACAATGCATGCATTACGCCTAGTGTGGAGCCTGACAAATCCCAGTGTGCACTAAACAAGGTGGTTCTTTCCTCATCCATCCTCATTCCAGCACACACACACCCCACAGGATTACATCAGGCTGCAGAGATTCGACGTACACATTCAAGACAACGTGTGCTAGAGCACACACACACAATTCCTTGTATCTGTGTTGACTGCAGTGTATGCAGATGTTCTGCTACTTCTGTAGTCCACAGACCAGCTGCTTGGGCATCACCCAGGAACATGTCAAGACCTACTGATCCAGAAACTGGGAGGAGACTGTGGGCGAGCTGGGAGGGGTGGGGGTGGGGGGAGATCTACAGCAATTTGTGTTTGAACAAGGCCTCCAGGTGGTACTAATGCACACCACAGGCTAAGAAGCACTGTTCTGCTAACTTGTAAGTGCTACAAGGCAGGGATTTTTTCTTTTGGTGTTTGTTTATCATCTCTTTTGTTTACATATCCCTAGTACCTAGAACAGTGCCTGGTACATCACAGGCATCTAACACATATTTGCTGAATGAAGGGGTTTCTGTGCCAGCTCTAGCAAAGAATAATAGTCAGCTTTGTTCCAGAATATCTACATTTTACACAAAGGACGAGCTTGTTCTCTGCTCTGGCTTCCTCTGTGCATTAGTGATGCTTCCACATTCAAAATCCTTTCTACATTGATAATTTTAGTCATTACTGACCTGAGCAAGCCATGAACTAGTGATCTCCATCATCCAGAATACAACTTAGCTTATCTTCCTCGCTCAAGTGCAGATATTTCCCATTTGTCAATGTGTGATAATAGCTGAACACAAAGAACTTTAAAATTCCCATTAAATGATACCTATTAATAAATTTTTTAACATCTTTATTGGAGTATAATTGCGTTACAATGGTGTGTTAGTTTCTGCTTTATAACAAAGTGAATCAGTTATACATATACATATGTTCCCATATCTCTTCCCTCTTGCATCTCCCTCCCTCCCACCCTCCCTATCCCACCCCTCTGGGTGGTCACAAAGCACCGAGCTGATCTCCCTGTGCTATGCGGCTGCTTCCCACTAGCTATCTATTTTACGTTTGGTAGTGTATATATGTCCTATTAATAATCTTAATATTTATGTTGTCCCATTTCCCCATCAATCTTAAAATATGCTAATAGACATTATTTATTTCCTTTCCTCCCTCTCTGCGAAGCAGTCAAGGTCCCGTGGGGCAGGGCTATATGAGGTCTAAGTGGCGATCCAAGTGGTGTTTGGTACCCATTGCACTAAGAACAGAAATCACCACTGTTGTTGCCTTCATCAAGAATATTCTTCCAAACTGAATTTGAGAGCGTGGCCCGGGAAGTTGGGAACTTAGTGCAGAGAGTGCGGCCCAGCAGCCCAACCCAGCCCCCAGCCAGACGCTCCGTTACATCCTAGCACTTCAGTGATTTCTTTCTAAACACACATAGAGATAAATATATAACGAGTAGTTATTTCTTGTATATGTTTATTATATAAATTAATACTATATAGGTACATATACTGCCCCGAAAAGAGAGAGTAATAATAGTTCCAAGAATCTTCGGGCCTGAAAGGGGAATGCGGTGTTCCGACTCACCAGCAGGGGGCGCGCTGCTCACAAGCAGTGGTCTTGGACCAGAACACCTGGCCGTGCTGTGACTCTGGGGAAGCTGGGACCCCTTCAAAGTCGGCATTCACCTGGAAGCGTTCACAATCTGAATTAAGCCAGCTGTTTTCAGGGATTTATGGCAATCTGATCCTTTTTGGAAAATAGATTTAAATTGACTTTTAGAATTAGGATATACTTGTCTGATTATTGACTAAACAGATGTCACAAATAAGTTTCCTAAAGCAGGAAAGATGACATGAATGCGAACAGTCTCTCAAGTTGTTCTAACTTGCATACGTATTAACAGGGTCTCCTAGGCACAAATTTTAAAACCTCTGTGAGGGCACTTTGCTTTGATTTACCTGTGTTTTTTAAAGGAGACGTCAGCAGTCTTTTCGGTTTATACAAGCTCCTACAGTCTGATAGTCTCATCTCTATAAATATGAGGTGAGGACGATGGTGATGACAAGATAATGGTTAGGATCATAGAAAACACGAACTTGGCATTCGCGGTGCACCAGGCTCTTTGCTAAGCTCGTGCATGCTTATATTCTTGACTCGCGACCACCCTTGTGAGGGGTGGACTGTATTCATCACACTTACAGATGAGAAGAGGCTGAGGCTCGGTGTCTGTCCACGGTTACCCAGCAAGTAGAGAAGGAGGCTGGCATTTAAACCCAGGCACTGATGACTCCAGAGCCCTGCTCTGAACCACTTCCCATGACACAGGCACCTCTAAGTGTTCACTTAACAATGATCACCTTATAAACAAAACCCATGGTCCCTTCTTGAGCCACAGACTGTCTGTCATGCCAATACTTGACCTCGCTGAGGCAATTTTGAAGGTATATAGGAGACTGTAGGAAATTGCTATTTTTAGCCATCAACTGTGTAAGAAGAGAGACTTGTCCCATGCCACCCACACCGCATCCCGCCCCCTCCCCCCCACTCGCACTCACACACCGTTCCTCCCCACGACGGGTGAACACAAAGCAGGCACAGAGGTCTGTGCAATTAACCTGTCACACTGCCCTATAGGAGCCACAGTTAATCACATGTAGGGCGATAATGCTGAGTGACAACCAAGCCTTCACCTCCTGGCAGCACAATGACAAGTCACTGCTTTATAGCTTGATGACTAAAGGCATAAGAGAGGGTGAGTTTATCCAACTAAACATGCTTTTCAGGCTCAAGTGAGATGGCTCGCAAGCCTCCCTGCGCCCCACAAGCCCCCAGGGCGTTTTTAAGGATTCACATTTCTGGACCCCATTCCAGACCTACTGAATCCAAATCTCCAGGTTGTGAGCACAAGCAAAGGTGTGCGTGTGTTTTCTAAATCCCTAGGTGATCCTGTAGCAGTGGGCATCCAGCCTCTGTTTGCGATCATTCCAGAAGGATTTGAATATCAGTATCAAGGATACTCATAAAATATGCTAAGCAGAGATCTCAGCAGAAGAGACTTGATGGCAACCCTTTTCCCCAGGAAGTGATAGTTGAAGGTCTAACACAGTCATCTGGGCACATGAGGATGATCCAGAGCTGTGTTTCTTGGTTCCCCACGTCAGTTAGGCCAGCAGCAGTAGAGGCGGGTCTCGGCTGTCCTTCCACGTGGATCCAAGTGGGTGACGCAGAAGAAACAAGAATAATGTTGATGCGGGCGGAGGCCTCCTGAGAGGTTTTGGGCGCTCTCCGTGGCTCTGTTCTACCAGGGAGGAAGGAAGCCCACAGTGTTAGGGGCAGTGGGACTATCAGAGATGAAAAGGACGGAGAAAAGGCATCGGCTTTGGCAACTGTGGCCTCACTTGTGTCCTTTCTGAGAACAGTTTCAGCAGATCAGGCAGAAGTGAGATCCAGCCACACAGCAGGGGGTCACAGAGTGGGGCGAGTGGTGGAGAGTGAGGGCCTCCACTGGGCGCAGAGGAAGCAGAGATTTCCCGCCCCTCGGCCTCAGGGTGTGGAACTGCTCTGTAACAGTGCCATGGCCTTCAACCCTTAGTCCTCTCTGTAACATGCGACGTCATCGTGAAAGAAACTGTAGCAGCAAAAGCACGGGGTATGAAATCAGAGAGTCCAGGGGTCACACACGGATTCTGCTGCTTGAAGTCTCTGTGGCCGCAGGCAAGTTCTGTTGCTTCTTGAAACTGAGGTTTCTCCCTCTGAAATAGTTGACAACAGCCCTACCTATTCGGAAGGCTACAATCGCTAAATTAAATGATCTACTCCGAGCTCCTGACAGAGAGCACAGCTTCCTAATATAATAGACATGGTCACTGTTACTTCTTTTTTTTTTAAATTTATTTATTTATCGGAGTATCATTGCTTTACAGTGTTGTGTTAGTTGCTGCTGTACGATGAAGTGAATCAGCTGTAGGTGTACTTATATCCCCTCCCTCTTGGACCTCCCTCCCCTGCCCCATCCCTTTCCACACCTGGATCCCGATCCTCAGCTCTAGGGTCCTGGACCAGCCTGCTTCCCCTCCCGCTACAGATGCTCACTGCAAACCTATGACAACTTTGTAGCCGTCACGGCACGATTCCTAGACGCAGCTCTGTGTCTTCTTCATGGAATCAGTGGGAAAACCAGCAAGAGGACGAGAGAGCTGGTTCCACGAGCACGTGAGGAACGGGAGGCCAAGCCATTTTACTGATTGATTAAACTACAGCTGAGTTACAATATTGTGTTAGTTTCAGGTGTACAGCAAAGTGATTCAGTTATACATAGACATACATATATATTTATGTGTGTGTATATATATATATATATATATTCTTGGCAGATTCTTTTCCATTAAAGGTATTATAAGATATTGGATATAGTTCCCTGTGCTATACAGTAAATCCTTGTTGTTTATCTGTCTGTATATAGTAGGTGTATCTGTTAATCCCAAACTCCTAATTTATCCCTCTCCCCCTACCCCACCCTTTCCCCTTTGGTAACCATAAGTTTATTTTCTATGTCTGTGAGTCTATTTTTTTTTTTTAATTTACTTATTTATTTATTTATTTATCCATGGCTGTGTTGGGTCTTCGTTTCTGTGCGAGGGCTTTCTCCAGCTGCGGCGAGCGGGGGCCACTCTTCATTGCGGTGCGCGGGCCTCTCATTATCGCGGCCTCTCTTGTTGCGGAGCACAGGCTCCAGACGCGCAGGCTCAGTAATTGTGGCTCACGGGCCCAGCCGCTCCGCAGCATGTGGGATCCTCCCAGACCAAGGCTCGAACCCGTGTCCCTTGCATTGGCAGGCAGACTCCCAACCACTGCGCCACCAGGGAAGCCCCTGTGAGTCTATTTTTTTATAAATAAATTTATTTGTATTACTAAACATACTTATTTTGTACTCTGCATCTGATCATTCCAATATCCACAACCTTTGCTGGTCAAATTCTGCAGTTTTGCACTTCTGCCACTTTCACTCATGGTAGCTTGTTTTCGCCTGTATTTGGTGACTTTTTTATTGTGATCCCAGATTTCTTGGAATTTTATTTGTTTTTGTTTTTGTTTTTTTTTGAGGTTTGTCTTTTTAAAGTGCATTACTCTACAGAAAATATTTTTGCTTCAGCCAGGTTCTTGGGTATACTGCCAATCCGGGAGTATTTCAAATTAACTTCTTAGCATGAGTCCTTCTTTAAGCTAATCAAGTGGTATGAATTCTTTTCACAAACGCTGTGCATAAGGCTTAGTGGTTGGGAATTCTCAGAGGAACTTCATCTCTCCGACCTGCTCCACCATAGGACAAAGGCTGAGACCAGCACATAAGTTTTTTCATCAATTCTTTATCAATTCTCTCTTCTGGGAGGATTTTTCCACCTTCCACCCTGCTCTGGCCCAGGTCCCATCTCTGCTTGTAAAGACCAGGCCTTGGGCAGCCTGGGACTAGGAAAATAGCCCCATAGCAAACACCAGATTCCTCCCTCACTACACCAGTAAGATTTTCTTTCTTATCCTGACCTTCAGGGATTTTCCTGACTTTCCCATCAGATCAACCATTAAGCAAAGACTTTTCTTGCATATTTCATCCAGCATTTTTAGGTATATAGACCTCGGAGAAATTGCACTTAGCATGCAGTGAGCCATATTGCTGAAAAGTGGCATTTTCAAATTAGTCTTTGATAAGTAACATTATTTATTTCTCTGATCTGTATGCCTCCAGTAAGCAATTTTAAACCATTGCTACAGAATTACAAGCTCCTGAACCTTAAAAAGAAAAGCTGGGGACATAAGATCGGGAAGAGTATTTGCTATGTTCACTGAGGGTTAGGACCACACGTGAATCTGAGCTGATTGGAAGACGCGTACTTGAGATACAAAGCTACTTACTAAATCTTGTGTCGGTTCGCATTCATCACAGCTTTATCACTGGGCTCTGGGCCATGAGTGGTCTTTACGTTGTCCCAGAGCCAAAGGAAGTTTTCCGTGACCTGTGGTTGCTTCTTAGTGTTAAACTGACTCTGCTTTATTCTAACAAAGTATTCACAAATCACATGACGTCCTCTGAGTTATAAAGGAAGTTTCCTTTGTGAACGGGAGAGCTGATTAACAGAAAGGAGTTGGTTTCACCTCAATGACCACCATCAGGGATGCACCCCACATGCCCTTGCTGGTTCACGGGGTCCTATTCCAGACGATTGTCAGGCTGGTGGCTTCATGGGATGTGTCATCTGTTCACTGACTCAGCTAAAACGTACTGAGTGCCCACTAGGTACCGTGCACTGTGCCAGACACTGGAGAGAAGAGGAAGACACAAACGTGATCTTGGCCTTGGATGGATTCACTTTCTATTGGAAATAACAGAAACATAAATACTAATTACCATAAAAACCATTAAGTGCTGCAAATGAGGTATAAACACAGTTATTTACCTCCTAATACTTCACTCTTAAAGAGTGAAAACTTAAACATTTCAAAAATATTTAGAACCTAACGATGAAATGATAAAAGTTGGATTCGTGTCTGGGATGAAGGATCCACTCACCAGATTCCACATCTGATCTAGGTCCCTCCCTGCACTGTGGTATCCGAGGATGATTGCTCTACTTACTGACACAGTCGTTTCTTTTTTTTTTTTTTTTGGCTGTGTTGGGTCTTCGTTGCTGTGCACGGGCTTTCTCTAGTTGCGGCGAGCGGGGGCTATTCTTTGTTGCAGTGCGTGTGCCCCTCATTGCGGTGGCCTCTCTTGTTGCGGAGCACGGGCTCTAGGCGCGTGGGCTTCAGTAGTTGCAGCGCGTGGGCTCAGTAGTTGTGCCACCTGGGCTTAGTTGCTCTGCGGCATGTGGGATCTTCCCGGACCAGGGATTGAGCCCATGTCCCCTGCATTGGCAGGCGGATTCTCAACCATGGAAGCCCTGACACAGTCGTTTCTAAGCACAGCCATCCCAGCACCTCTTGCTTTCACTCTCACCATCTAGAAAACCTGCTAAGAGACCATGGTGCTGGGCGGAGACCCCGTGTGTGAGCATCTCTGGTTTGGGTTTCCATCCTTCAGGTTTTCCAAATTTTTGCATTTGATCGGCCCTGGTGCTGTTACACACGCGGCGAGCATCCTGAAACCTGGCACTTGGCCTTTTTACTACTCAGAGGCCTCCTTTGTAAAATAAGTTTGATAGCTGCCTGATTTCTCTAGGTTACTTTGATGGGCCACTGAAATGATGGAAATCAAAGTGTAAAAAACAATGTGTTATAAATTTGTAAAGTATCATCAATGTTATTATTAGAGTGATATCAGAGTATTAGAGCATTTCATGTTATTTGATTTCTTCACTAATTTATGTTTTAAGTCATTTTTAGTACTTTCTTAATCTAGAAATAGCTCTGGGAATGTTTTAAGAGTCATTACAAATTAATAAAATGACCCGCAGTTTCGTATTAATTTTAAAGCATAGAAGAAAAAAATTTAATACCATAGAGGCCAAGAAGGAGGGGTTCTGTTTGGATTAACATTTTGAAATATATTTCTAGACCACAGAGTTCTTGTACTAAATTCCAAAATGTACCAATTCTTTTTCTGCATGTGTCATTCAGCACTGAAGTAAGTGAAGAGATTGTAGTGTCTGAACAATTAGACAGGCACAGAATATCTTCAGCGGCTCCTTTGAAATCCCTCCTCTTTTTCATGGTATATGAGTCATGGATGATTCATTCCTCTGACTTGAATAATGTTAGCAAACATTTCTGAGAGCTTGTTGTAGATCTGGAGGTCATTCTATTATCAGGTAATGTGTGTCAGATACTCGTCCTGAACCTTTAAAGAAATTAACCCACTTGATCCTTGATACCGCAATGCACTAGGCATTTTGATTTCCATCTGAGATGGGAACTTTCATAGAGTTAAGGAATGTTCCCAAAGCCACCCACCCAGGTGGAGCTGGGATTTGAACCCAGGCGGCTGGCTCCAGAGCCCAGCCTTGACCTCTGGCTGTTCCCTATTCCTGCTGCCACTTCCTCTGTCACATCAGCCTCACCTCCCTGTTCCTGCCCCGTCCTGTCTGTGACCACATTCCTGTCCAGGTGCAGGAATGAAAGATAATAAGATGTTGAAGAAAGTTTAAAAGCAAAGATTTTGGAGTCACACGGACTCTGCTGCTTATCAGCTTTGGGCAGTTGTTTAACATGTCTAATCCTCGATGTAAAATAAAAACCAGTACACTCACCTGATCAAGCGTCTAACAAGAAGGTTTTAAGAGTATGTGCCACCTTGCCTGCGTGTTAAGCACCCACTAGATGTTATTTGTTACAATTATTCAAGACAATAAAAAAGAGGAACTCAAACTGCAAAACTGCAGTCTTGTCTTAGCTTGTAAGCACAGGCCAGATGCCAGGAAACCATGTTGGTGCATGTCCCTGCATGGCCAGGAGCCGTCCACCACTTGTCAAGTGAGTTTACTTTTGAGCTTCTTGCCTGAAGGCACTTCCATCTCTAAGAACCTCCTGTGCAGTGTTTCAAGGGACCCACGTTGGAGCCCACTGTGAAGATCTGAATTTCACCTCCTTCTGTCTCATTTACCCAGGCCTACCGAGTTGATGAGAAGGCGGCAGAGCAGGCCCGGTGGGAGCACGCCTCCAAAGAAACAATCAAGAAAACCACTAAACCCTGTCCCCGTTGCCACGTGCCGGTGGAAAAACATGGTGAGTCTGGGCTGGGCAAGAAGTGAGGGCGTCTCAGGGCGTCGGCTGCGTGGCTGGGACAGTCAGGGGCTCTACGAGGGCTTGCTAGCTGCGGAGTTCAGCGCTGGGACTTTGGCGCCATCTCAGCTCTCTCACGTCAACTTACTTAGCCTCCTAAGCTGCAAGTTCTCTTCTGAAAAACAGAGCTGATAACAGAAGCTGTCCCGCAGCAATAGAACCATATGACATGGTGGGTGGCAAATGCCTCCCCGGTGCCTGGCATAGAGAAAGCACTCAAGAAACACTAACGGCCCTTATTATTATTTATTATTAACACTACTAAACACTTTGCACCTGATTTTTTAAAAACAAGTGCTAGGGAAACTTTCCAGTCCAATATTTCCCCGCGAGTGCCCTCCATACTACTCTGGTATCTAGAGATACTCACCGGGGAAAGGCAGATGCCACCATGTCACGTACATCTGGCCGTTGGTTCCCACTGTATCCCCTCTTGGAGAATAACAACAAGGAAAACAACTGACTTGTACTGAGCGCTTACTGAATGCTGGTTCTAAGTTCTTTCTCGCTGGTTCTAAGTTCCCTTCGAGTATCAGATCATTTAATCCTCACAGACGCCACATAAGGCAACTATTATTATCCCCATTCGTAACATACATTCAAGCCGTTCAGAATGCCTTTTGTAAAGAAATCTGTTTAACTTTGTGTAACCAGTTGGTTCCCAATTTTTTTGGCCATGAAACTCTCTCTTTCACGTCAGTGATTCCTATCCCTTTGAACACGGGACACACTCTGGGCTCTGGTTTCACCATCCCTGTGGCGGGAGAGTTAGTGCCTTATGTTGGGGTGATGCTTGGCTCCTTCATTAAACTAGCCTTTCCGTGAGTTTGTTTCTGAATGGGACTTTTGCCTTCTACCAGCTTCTCTCTAAATTTTCAGCATGGGAGGGGATAACGTGGAGACACCTCTGGATGGATGAAACGGCATTCACCATAGTCAGGGTCTCCCAGGAGCCCACATATATCTGCTACTTTGCACAGGTTTACGGGCTTAGAAACACCGCCATCCGTATTCAGATGGTTCTCCCTGGGGACAGTCTACACCCAGGGCAGCGTCTCCCTTCCCTTACACGTGTGGTCACGTCCACGCCTCCTCATATCCTGGGAGCCACCACAGCTGTGGGGAGACCTGAGAGAGCTCCTACCAGAAGGAGCGCCTCCCAGCTCCCGTCTCCTTGCCTCCTGCCAAGTGGCCCCATGCAATCGCTGGAGGATGCTGAAAGGGAGACCAGCTCGGCTCTGGGGACACGACCATGCTCGTGGCTGTGGTTTTTCCTCCCCCCGTTGACCTCCCCCTGCTCTGATGGCTGCTCTGTGCGATCATGCGGTCTGGGGGCCATCGCTGTGTAGCCCTCCCGGGCTCTGTAGTGTTGCTGGAAGTCAAACTCTAGTCTATATTCAGAGCATTCCTCTGGGCTGCCCCCTTCCCAGGGACCCTGCTACCTCGCGGGAGCCGCCGGGGCACCCGTGCCATCCGTCTTAAAGCCGTCCCAGCCCAGCACCCAGAGTTCTTTCTAAATGTGAAGCACGTCAGTACGTGCGCGGTAGGGTCAGCGGCATTAGCGCGGCTGAGAAATCAACGAAGCACAGGTACTGTTTTTCCCACGTTCTCTTCACTGGGCCTTCACTAGCTGCCCTTATTATTACATATTATTAACACTATTTAACACTTTGCATCTGATAAAAAAAAAAAGAAAGAAAGAAAGAAAATGCTAGGGAAACTTCCCAGTCCAATATTTCCCCAGAGTACTCTGATATCTAGAGATATTCACTGGTTTGTCGGGGCTGAGAGCTGGCCTGCTGTGAAACCCAGCCCGCGGCCCCAGGGTGGGCCCTGAGGCTCTCTTTCCTCAGCTACGTCCTTTGTCTTCATGAATACCAACTTGAGAGCGCTGACACCTCCCAGAGCGGCCACAGGCCAGGCCCCCAGCCCTGAATCAGTGGTCTCCCGGGTGGGGGGAGGGGGGTGGGATGGGTGGGAAGAGAGTTTATCCAGTGAGTCATCATTACTCCTTCCTGTACTGGAACGCTCTTGGAAATTCAGCAGGCTGGCCCGCACCTATAAAGGGGAGACAACAACAGAATCAGAGGAAAGAGCTTTCCTATTCCTCAGGGACTGAGCAGTGTTGAGAAAGAAGCAAAGGCCTTTCATCAGCGGGGATGTGCAGTGCTGATGGGCACGGGCCAGTGTTCTGTCTCATGGGTACTTAAAGGATGCAGATTCAACAGTAAGAGACCCGTTTTGCTATTTTCAAAGGTCAGGAACCCTGGCTGTCTATCCCCTGGGCCCAGAAGAGTACCCGATAAATAAATATTTGTTGAGTTTAAAAGGAGCTAGGAAAGGAGATAGACACGTAAATAGATAATCTTATAAAATATGACAGAGAAAACAAGCTAGTAAAGAAAGACCTTGGGGTTGAGAGACGGCTTCCTGGTGGAGATGATGCCTAAGCCGAGAATAAGGGTCAAGGTTATGAGCCAGGCAAGGACGTGGGAGAGAAGCCTTCCAGGCAGCCAGCAGGTAGTGCAAAGGCAGGGAGGGTAAACCATCAGTGCCGGTGTGTGCAAGAAGCCCGGCTGTTGGGAGTTCCTGGCCGAGGATGGCTGAAGCGGTGGGTGGGTGGAATGCAGGGCCCAGAATGACGTGCAGGGCTTGGACCTGATTCTGTCAGACAGGGAACCGCTCCAGGGTGTGAGGCCAGAAAACGACGTGCTCAGGTCTGCCTTGAGTCAGAGCACACCTGCAGCCCCAGAAGGTGGAATTGAAGGAGTCAAGTGATCCCTGACTATAGACATGTCTCCTAATCTGGTTCTTTCTTTGAAATGTGGTGATGTACTATACATGGAAAGCTCTGATTCTTCACCTCTAGGTTTTTGTTTTTAGTGTCTACAACTGCTTTTAATTTTTAACAAAATGTGTGTTCACTTTACCATAACCAGGATAGCATGTTAAAGGTGGATCCCCATTGTACACGTAATTCTGTCTCTTGGAATTTTCATTACTTGCAAAAGGTCCAGGTACATGTGTTCCAGAATATTCTCAGAATCATTAAATCGTGAAAAATTGGAGCATATGCAAGTGTTCTTTAATGGATAGAGGGACAGGCAATCTTTAAAAGAATGAGATAGAGCTAAATATATTTAAAAACAAAAAAACGCACAGAATATATTATTGAGGGAAAATGCTTCTTCACAATTCTGTGTAGCGTATGATCATGAAGGACTAAGGGGAAGGTTTATGTTTTCTCAAAATTTTGTTTGAATCAATTCAAGATGAATGACCCGTACTGATAAAGAGTCAGACCGTTAACAACAAATCTAGGAGTCTGGGCTTAGGCAGGACTGGATTTAGTTTCAGGGAAACCTGATTCTCCCACTGCCTTAGAGGTCACACCTATAGATTTTTAACCTATGAACTAAAAAGCTGAAACTTTCAGTTTATTAATGATAGTCTGTACTGTTTTAAAGGATATCACTACGACCAAAACAAACTTAGGTTCCATTAGCAAGAAAAGCTAGTCTCATTATCTAGCTCTCTACCTAAATTCATAGCCTGTTTCATATTCAGCTGAATCCCAGAAAAGTAGTTCTTCCTTCAGCAAAGCTGTCATGATAATGAGAGTTATTTCCATTTTAAACACATGCTGAACTTGGCACTCCCTCCTATAACGCCCTTTAATCCCCGGAAGTTCTTCCTTTACTTCCACCTCAAACAGATGAGATTCAGGATCCATTTTCTCTGCAATAAGCGTCTGTTGCCAGTTAAATTTGCCTTCAGGTTGTGCAAGAACTTCTGATCTCTCATTAAATCTAATGGCAGAGTGGCCAGCCCAGGCCATGCTGTTGGCTGTGCACAGTTGGGGCTTTTCATGGTTTGCGCATCAATCAGGAGACAGAATCCTCTAAGAGGGAAGCCAGACTTTCTCCATGCAAATATCCACAAATTGGCATGGCATGGTCAGCAGCTTCTTGCTCGAGTTGACTTTTAAGCTGGCAAGGCTTTTAGAATTGGAGTCTCTGACCCTTCTCCATATTATGGGGTCTAGCATATTCCTTCCATATTACACACCAGGAAGAAAAGAAAGTTAACAACATGAATATCCTCTCTCTTGCTATTTCCTTTCTTCTTATTCCACTGTGCCATTGTGAGTCTGGTTTCTATAATAAAATCTTACTTGTTAAAGCTAGTATTCCAGATCCGTTAAGATTTTGGTATAATAGGAAAACATTCTCAAACTTTCATTCAGTCTCACTTAATAGTCCATTGAATTTGAATACATTGCTTAAGCATTCTTTGTGATATTCCAGAGAAATTTAAGTGATTATACAGTATTACATTATTTATTATATTATTGACATCCTAAGTGCACAATGAATAAATATGTGTTGAAAATTACACAATCCTGTAATTGTGTAATGCTAATTGGGAAATAGTAAGAGAAAAGTATCACACATTTTTCCCTTTATTTTCTACATATTTGAATTTTTAAATGATCTTTAAAGCAAACCAAAAAGAAGTAGAAAACTATGGGATTTTAAATGCCCTTAAGTTGGTCTAAACCAAATGCCTTTAGTTACATATTCATAAATATGTTATATTAGTGCAAGCTCTCATGCCAAGCTTCAAATATAAAAATGAGACAGCACTGAAGCAATTCTTTGGAAAATTTGGCAAGAAAAAATGGCTTAACAAGACAATTGGTAAAATTGAACAATGGAACACATTCAGTGCTACATGGAATTCAAGGAAAGACATTGCTTTTGCTGGGTTATCTGGGAAAGTCACTCACAAACAGTTCTCTACATATAACTTCATACAAATAACTTTCTCTTGACTTCACGGCAGACTTGGTGTCTGATCCCCAGAAGCAAATAGAGAACGTATTTAACAAATGCAGGAGGTGGGGAATCCCAAAATAAGGGACTTTTCATCTCGTACTGGAAAGGCCCTGTTCCATGAAAGAAAGAACATTGGAATCACACACATCTTGGTTAAACCTCTGGCTTCACACTTAAAAGCCTTGAGACCTTGAGAAAATTCTACAGCCAGTTAACACCCTTATCTCACAAGGTGCTGTTGAGGAATAAATGACGTAACAGATGTAGAGCACCTAGTATTATTCATTAGTTTCTCTCTATCCTCATCTTAAATAAAATTTTGAATAGCATGAAGGAACCTATTCACTATTAAATGCTTTTGGAACAGCTGTCCCAACTCCTGTCTTACGAATTTTTTCAAGCCAAGTAACACTGAAGAAAGGATAAAAATTACTCCTAGTATATATTGACGTTATTATGTATTAAATTGTTAAATATATTATTGTATACTTAAAATATTAAATTTACTATATATTTAAATAAGGAATTGACCCCGTCTGTGAAACACAAAGCATTTGTCTTTAAATCCCATCTTAAGAGAAGTCAGTAAACTCAGATTTACAAGTAAAATCTGTCCTTGATGGACGTGTCATGCTTCAATCTCACTCATTTCTTTTTTGTTTTTTTTTTTTAAAGCTTTCTCAGTAGTCCAAGTGAGAGATGGTTTTCTTAATTTTTATTTATTTATTTATTTTTTTAGTTTATGGCTATGTTGGGTCTTCGTTTCTGTGCGAGGGCTTTCACTAGTTGTGGCAAGTGGGGGCCACTCTTCATCGCTGTGCGTGGGCCTCTCACTATCGCGGCCTCTCCCGTTGCGGAGCACAGGCTCCAGACGCGCAGGCTCAGCAGCCGTGGCCCACGGGCCCAGCCGCTCCGCGGCATGTGGGATCCTCCCAGACCAGGGCTCGAACCCGTGTTCCCTGCATTAGCAGGCAGATTCTCAACCACTGTGCCACCAGGGAAGCCCTCATTTCTTTTTTTTTAAATTTTTATTGGAGTACAGTTGATTTACAATGTTGTGTTAGTTTCAGGTGTACAGCAAAGTGAATCAGATATATATCTCCATTCTTTTTCAGATTTTTTTCCCATATAGGTTATTCTCTCATTTCTTAACGAATGTCAGAACTTTAGAACTTCCCAGTGGGCTTTCTGGTTTGTTTTCCTCAGTTCTGATTCTGCTCTTGGATTGCTTGCAATAATTCTGTTAGAAAGCATTTCTGGAACAGAAGGTTGGTGCAAGACTGTTTCCCGGGTGCTTATTTGTGGCCTCTGTCTGCCCACAGGAGGGTGCATGCACATGAAGTGCCCGCAGCCCCAGTGCCAGCTCGAGTGGTGCTGGAACTGCGGCTGGGAGTGGAACCGCGCCTGCATGGGGGACCACTGGTTCGACGTGTAGCTGAAGCAGCGGTCACGCGGGCGCACTCAGCCGCCATCCCGCTGGGAAACGTACAGAGTGTCCTAGTGTCATCTGCTACTTCTTTCTCTAAACACACACACACACACACACACACACACACACACACACACTTCAAGTTCTTTCCAAAATCACGAAAACAGTTATAAGAGAAGCTCCCAGGATCCCTTTCATTGTGCCCCTGACAAGCAGCCAAGCTAATGGTGAGACCATCAGGAAGTATTCGCAGGCCTCGGCAATACACGGACACCAGGGCACAGATGGCAGTGCCATTCACCTTTCGTATGAGTTGTCATTCTTGAGTGAATACAAGTCAGGCTGGAAAAATACACAGAGATTTCTCAGGTTCAATTACCTGCCTTTTACCTTCAGCAAATAATGGGAAGAAACCTTTGGTGAGGTGGGAAATAGTTTTGAGGAGCTATTGTCAGTGGTCCTCTCTAAGATTGACTGCAATGGATTCTGAGAACGACATTCACAGCTTAAAAAGCGATGCTCTTATTTAAATTTTCAGAAAGCATCTATTCCCAAAGAACCACAGGCAATAGTCAAAACCATGTGTTTATCCCCAAGAATTCTATTTTTATGTATTGCATTAACGGAATATCAACTCTGCATGAATCGGCTTGTCAACTAAGTGAGAAATTATGAAACTTAATCTGAACATTGAATGTTCAAATGTATAGGGAAGAAATCAAAACTTAGAGTACTTTCACTTCATTTAATTATATGCAACTTTAGAAATTGTTTTTCTGAAAATATTACAAAATCGAGAATTTGATTTTAAACATTCATGTTGAGCTTGGAGAATAAGCTCATACATCTGGCTTCACTGTCAATGTAATGAATAAGGTGCCTCTAGGGGGACACTTTTAGAAATGATTTCATAATGATTCTCAGTGGTAACAAACATGCAGGTTATTAAAGCAGAATCTGTAAAGAAGGAGCATTTCCAGATCATCAAAATGAAATTTTATGCACTTTCTGTCCACCTGGACCATGTTAATTACACTTTTTTGTATCAAAATATTTTATACCAAAATATTTTATTCTGGACCCCTTTCAGATCTGATTCAGATTACAGTTGTCAAAGCAACAGAGTGCAAAGGGAAACTGCAACAACAACAAAAACGTGCCTAAAAGGATAAAGAGGTCATTGGGGACGAATCGCTGTGATATGGAACCAAAATACATTATAAGTGTAATTAACATGGCTCAGGACAGCCCACTCGGGGCTCTGCGCGCCCAACGGGTTATTCAGAGTTCATTTCTCTAGGATGTAAACTCACACGAGACTATTTCCTCATGTTAACATGGCTTGAATCGGATTGTTGATCAAGTTTTCATCCTTTTTTTATTTTTGAGGCATTCACAATACATCAAAAAGAGATGTGTTTACACTGAATGCGGCAAACCTCATCCTTCACAGCACCGCGTGTGATGGAAAAGTCAAACCACTGTCTTTGTTCTCGTCCGCCTTCTCGGGAAGATCGTGACCATCACTGACTCTCACTAGAGCACAGAGTTTCTTTTGGATTTAGAGACCCTGGAAATTATGAAATCTGTAGCAGGCTTTGTCTTTGTAGACATAGCACCAGAAATCTTTGCTGGAGGGAGAGAGGGAAGGACCCCAGCAGACTCCCGCAGGACATCTGTCCCTCTGTCCCTAACCATCCATCCAGGGACAGTCCCCCCTGTCCGTCTTCCTCAGAGGTCCTGCAGCTGGGAAATGATGGGGGGAGGCAGCCTCGTCAGCGGGAACGGCCTCACATGGCTTCACTCTGTTGGAAAATCCAACCTCCCCAGCACGGCCCAGAGGCTGCCACCTCCTGTCAGGGAGCCTATGGACGGTACAGAGATAACGGAGAGCCAGTCTCCCAAGTAAGAAGGAGACAGGTCACCAGCCTGGAACCCACGCGGGGCTTGCCTGTGAGTTACCGACAGTCCCAGCAGGTAGCAGCTCCGTACGCCGAGCCGGCAGGACAGTCAGATGGTTCCCTCTGTAGGGGGGCACCCAGCATCTCATACCCGCCACAGCTTTGCGGTTTAATGACTTTGCTGTTACTACCCCCTCCCGATCTGCATGGCTTGTTGGGTGCGCCAGGCAGACAAAGTTTGCTCCCATTCATGCAGGCAGTAGAAGTCCTAGGTCCCTGCTACTTTCCTGGTGGTACCTTCTTTTTTTTTTCAGAATAGAATACTGATTCTTAAAACAAGTTAAAGAACAAGCAGCCACTGTAAATGAGCGTGAATCACAAACCACTATAAATGAACATGTCTGAGCATTGAACGGTGCAGCAAACTGTGAATCTAACAAAAGAACAGAAATAAAGTCTTTGCAGAAGAATCTTTATTTTTCTCTGAACTGTGTAAAGAAATACTTGGCAACTATGTCTAAGGTTGTACTCAAATTGTCAATAAAAGCATCCAAAGAGTTTCTGAGTCCATCTTTGAAGACATATTGTCAATAAATGCTGAAGGCGTGGGAGGGAAGCCCAGGACGTGGCACTCGTGGCTCAAAAGGATTACCTGGTGAGGCCGTGGCCATCGTGTCTCTATTCTGAGCTCCAGATGAACCCTGGCTGTTTTAAAACTAGGTAGTTTCTCCAGTGCTATCAAAATTTAAAAGGGCTCTACAAGGGGGAGGGGGGTAGGGGAGGGAAGGATTGGGAGTTTGGGGTTAGCAGATGCAAACTAGTATATACAGGATGGATAAACAGCAAGGTCCTACTGTAGAGCACAGGGAACTATATTCAGTATCCTGCCATAAACCATAATGGAAAAGAATATGTATGTATAACTGAGCCACTTTGCTGTACAGCAGAAATTAACACAACCACTGTCAATCAACTATATTTCAATAAAATTTTTAAAAAATTTTGACAGGGCTCTGAAAAGCAAACCATCACTTAAAAATCTAACAGTTACTTTCCTGCCTTCTGAGCAAACTCTTCTAATAAATGTTTAAAACAGAAGTTTGTGTTGGGAAAGACCACGGGACTTTCTCTGTCATGTCACCTCAGAAACGTTGGATGACTTTGCATTGCTCTCAGCGCGGGCGTGTTGACTCTGCGCTTCTTCGGCTGCGTGTTGGTGGCTGTGCATTGTTCACTTTACAAGGCGTCCGTGTCTCCGTGATGTGGATGGAGCGTTCTTGGAGAGCGCCTCTACATATCTGGGCACGCGGCACACCCCGAGGCCCCCTTGGTGCCAAACACCACAGGAAATGCTCTGAGGAAACACCACGTTTCTAGAAACGAAGGCAGAGAAAGCAGTTGAGTGAGCGACTGCACTGCCCCCCTGGGTGTGAACCCTGGGGACAGTAGCAGCAGCTACCTCGTGGGGCTGGTATGAGGACTACATGAATTGATTTCACGTAAAGCCCTTAAGACAGTGCCTTGCACCCGGGAGACGTTCAGTAAGTGTTCCTTATTATTAATAGATGAACTAGTCAGTGGAGAGCCCCGAACAAACTAACAAAAAGCACAGAACGAATGCAGACTAATTGCAGGTGCCGGGAAGGCGTGTGTGTCCCTTCACAGAGTTCGTGATTTCGTGGGAGAGGCGGGTGACGGAGTCGCGGTGGGTTTTGGCGTGTTGGATCAGCTTCTCCACGGTCCCAGAAATTTTCCTGCAAAGGCAAGTTGCCAGCTGTGTTTGAAAGGCTTGAAGGGACAAGATCCAGCTGTTATGCAGAATCCCCAGGATGTACAGTAAAGAGCTGACACCATGAGTGGAGATGAATAAGTGCAGCCGTGGCTCCCGACTCAGAAGGAACAGCCGAGACCGGGGAAGCAAACATCACTGGCGCGTGCGTCCCGCCCCCGTTACCCTCGCCAGGCCACTTCTGACACCACGGAGAGTATCTATATCAGGTTTGAAAAGACAACCCTATTTCAAAACAACACTGGGCCTGTCTTCAGATTACCCACTGTGAATAAACTGTCCAACCACAAATATTTAAGAACTTTCACTGCAGTTTGAATAATCATGCAAAACAAGGCAGAGAGTATTTTCTGGGAAGATCCGTTTGGTGCTCACATTGGTGACACTGTCTCAGTGGGACCCTGGTGTTCCCTGATCTCACCCTCTGATGCGTAGGCCGAGAGAATCAGCTTTGTCACTGTGTCGAGAGGTGTCGGGACCCAAGAAGATAGACTCACACTAATGTAGCTCATCAGAGAATGAGGCATGGAAGCTACAGGGTCCGTGTACAGTTTATATTTGCAAAGAGAAGCGCACCTCCCGAGGTTCTCCTGAGATTGTCCATCTGCCCGGAATCTTTTCTTTACAACCCCGTCTTCCCCCTTTGCCTAGCCACCCTTAGGTCTCTGTTTAATCCACTTCTCCAGGAACCCCTCTCCAGCCACCCTAGTCTGCATTAAGGACCCTTCCTCTGTGTTCCCAGAGCTGCACTACTTCCCGAGTCATAGTCGTGTGGTGTGTTTTCCCAACACCAGCAAAGGCCTCCCGACACCACTGGGTATCCTACGAGTCAATTCCGTCTGACACTACCTACCCGGAGTACGGGTCAGAATCCACAGGTTGAGGGCTCAGCCCCTCAAGACCACCCCCGCCTCAGACACCGGTCACAGGTCCCAGGTTGCCACCTATACTTCTGACCGACGGGCTGTAAATCGGGGGCTTCTATGACCCAACCCCTCAAGTTCAATATTACCCTGGAATGGCTCACAGAACTCAGGGAAGTGCTTTATTCACTGTTACCGGTTTGTTATAAAGAATTCAGATTCAAGAACAGCCAATGGACGAGCTGCACAGGGCAGGGATGGGATGGGGAGGGGTGTGCCAAGCGTCCACACCCTCTGTGGGTGTCTCACCCTCCCCGTACCCCAACGTGTTCGCCAGCTGGGAGGCTCTCTGAACGCAGTTGCTTAGGGTTTTTTAATGCAAGTTTCCTTAAGTAGACACGATTGGTTACATCGTTGGCCATTAGTAATTCACCTAACCTCCTGCCCCTCCCCCTCTCCCTTCCTTCGATGTCAGGGCTTAGGGCTAAAATTTCCAACCCTCTAATTGTGCCTTGGCTTTCCCGGCAGGCAGCCCCCATCCTGAAGCTACCTAGGGTCCGACCACAGTCATCTCATAAGCATACACATCACTCCAGAGATTCCAAAGGTTTTAGGGACCATGGGCCAGGAACGAAATATTTCTTTTTTATATTTATTCATATTTATTATAATTTATTCATATTTATATTTCATAATAGCATTTAGCGTGTGAAACTTTAATCACTTATTTACTTATCTCTATCCCCCGGGAGCAGATAAGGAGAACATAACTACAGTACTCGCCTTTGTATCCACAATACCTAGTGCCGGGCCTGCCACATTCCAGGCTCCATAACTAGGGAATTGCATTTTGGAGTTCTGAGCAAATGTACTTGATAATCAAACCACGGTGTAAAGCTAACTTGTAGAGCCTAGACTCAGAGCTAAGTGACTCAGCTGCATGACCAGTGTCCCCTGGGCAGACGATCAATTTCCATTACAAAGGCACATATGACGCAGGACGGAAATCCCTGGTCTCAGATCAGGTATCCTTAGCTTGGAGTCCCTGAGAATCGCACTCAAAGGATTCTTCCCTTGAACCCTCCTCCCCTCCAGTGCCCGGGTGACCTCACCTGTACACTGGCTGTTCTTGAAAACTCTCCAACTGTACTAGCAAAGACAAACTCTGCAGTTTTTCCTTTCCATAGATAATTTGTTTTATCCATGATTCTTGGCTTCTTAATTCCAAACTCAGAGTGACTTCAATGGCATTTCTGTGAGATGCTGTTAAGCATCAAATCTCTCAGTAATTTTTTCCCTGGAAAGTGTTCCTTGTGTTTTTATTACAAAGTAATTATTTCATTATCACATTCCAGAAACTAAAAAAGGCAAAAAGGAAAAATTAAAACCACCATTTAGAAATAATTATCTCGCATCTTACTTATTTCTACTTAAAAACATAAGATGAGCATCTTCCCATGTCAATAGATTTCTAAAATGACAATTTTTCAGGACTTCATTATGATCAACTGTACGCTAATTAAGTTAATAAGTATGTCTTTGAAATTTCCCAGTCTAATTCAAAAGTGTTTTTCATGTAGTCATTAAACAGTTTGGGTATGAAAACTATGGTGCAGCATGAAAAAATGTTTATAATGTAATGGGGAGTAAAAAGGAGTTTACCAAAATGGTACGTATGCTGTAATTGCAATTATTTTTAAAAAATTAAGTCTAAGAAAAAGTGACTGAAGAACATATATTAAAATGCAGTTTGCTATGGTGATAAAATTATATGTGAACTTTCAGTTGTCTCTACTTTCCACATTTCTTGGCAGTGTGAAAATATCACTTTATAATGAAAAACAGTTTTTAATTTCCCGTGACAGTTTAAGCTGCCCAGATTGCATGCAGCCAGGAAATGAAGATTTTCCAATCAATAATTCAGTCCTTGCATTACCTGAACTTTACACAAATGATAATGAAACATTTAAAAACACTCTACTGCTTCTTTCAAAGGAGTTTTGCCAAATGGATTTGGACAAGGGAGAGTGGGAGAAAAATGAGTTGGGTTGAATCTCTGGAAAGACGGGACTCAGCTTCCAGCCCCCCATGAACACGACCCTTCTGAGTTTCTCTCATGAGCATCTTCTCTGCCTCTTGTGGGGATGACCAACCTTCCCACTGAGCCCAGGACAGAGGGGACTCCTGCACACGGACTGTCAGTTCAGAAACTGAGGCCATCCTGGGCCAAGAATGATGCGTTGGTCCCCTGCCATGAACCACACTTTGGGGAGCCTGGCCCCAGGGGAGCAGCACCCAGCAACGGGCCTCGAGCAGGCCCAGCAGCCTTGGCTACTGTCACTGCCTGACGCTCCTACCCCCGCCTGAAATTTCCCCTGATCCTCCCTCAAGCCAAACCAACCGATACTGATGTCTCCCAAGGAGTTTGTCCCACTTGGAAGAGGATCAGCTAATACCATAGGAAACCCTTGACTCTCACCAGGGACCCATCACGTGGTATTTGAAAATCTTTGAATTCTGAAATACCTCTCTGCATTAACAGCTGGCTTTATTTTCAGGGCCATTTGTCATGGAGACATTCCAATTTCATGATTTCACACGAGTTCTCTGCATCAACCACGGTTGAGTCACCACTGGCTCCAGCCTGCTTCCCTGAAATACAGTTGATTTACAACGTTGTGTTAGTTTCAGGTGCACAGAAAAGTGAATTAGTTATACACACACACACACACACACACACACACATTCTTTTACAGATTCTTTTCCACTATCGGTTATTACAAGATATTGAGTGTAGTTCCCTGTGTTATATGGTAAGTCCTTGTTGTTTGTCTATTTTATATATAGTAGTGTAGCTATCAATCCCAAACTCCTAATTTATCCCCACCCCCCAACCCCTTTGGTAAGCATAAGTTTGTTTTCTATGTCTTCAACAAACAATTACTGAGCACTAAATATGTTGGGTGTCAGGGCTACAGAAATAAAGACAAATTTCCTCTGCTCAAGACTGACAGGGAATTCCCTGGGGGTTCGTGGTCAGGACTCAGTGCTCTCACTGCCGAGGGCCCGGGTTCAATCCCTGGTCAGGGAACTAAGATCCCAAACAAGCTGTGGTGCGGCCGAAAAAAACCCAAAAGACTCTGACAAACCATCAGAGGAGACAGATGTGCGACCACAAAGCAGTTTGGTCAGCACCCTAACAGAAGCTGTGCTAGGTCCAGGCTTGGCGAGGGGAAGGATGAGGGGAAACTTCCCAGGGGCAGGTTGAAAACGATGAGTGAGAGCAGGCGGATGGCCAGCGTTAGGCCCGGAGGCTGTGAGCCAGCGGCCACAGAGAGCACAGGGGCCTTCCTGCGTGGGTCCTGAATTGGGAGAAATTAAGGGAAATGAGGCTGGAGAAGCAGATCCAGACGTGGCCCTGCTAGAAAGCCTCAACTCCATCTCATGCATGAAGGGAAAACTTTGAGGGAATTTGAGAAGGAAGGCCCACTATCAAATCTGCATTTATGAAAGATCATTCTGTAAGGAATGGCTGAAGGGGAGTGAGACTGGAGAAAGGGGGTCATTTCAAAGGCTTTCCCCAGAGTGGACACGAGGGGAGCTGAGGGCCGGAGTGAAGGCAACGTGCTGATCAGGACAAGGAAGTCTTCAGTACATACGTACTTAGGCCCTGAAGTCTCCGCCTCAGTGGACCCAGGAGCAGAAACACGACATGACTGAAAAACCAATGAAATCTAAATCAAGTCTGTAGTTCACTTCGTAGTATTGTACCAAATGTTCATGCCTCCGTTGGGATAATTGTGCTGTGGTTATGTAAGCTGCTAAAATTAGGGAAAGCTGGGCAAATATAAAGGGATGCTCTCTACATCTTTGCCACTTTTCTGTAAATCTAAAATTATTCCCCCCAAAAATGTATGGGATTTGGTAATCAGTTAAATGTGACAAGTGAGACAGAGAGAGCTCTCGGGTAAACCCAAGGTTGTCCTGAGTGGCTGTGAGGCTGGTGTCCCTTCAGCCAGGAGACAGGACACAGGAGCAGGGCCACGTCTGCATGTGGCCTTGGTGGCAGCAAAGGAATGGCTCCTGTGCACCTTTCTGCCTCTGACACACTGTGGAAAGGCCAGTCCAATCTCAGGAGAGACCTCCTAGACCTGTTTTATGTGGCTCTCTGTGCTACTGAGAAGTCATTTTTAATAAATAGACTCTTCAAAATAATAATTTTAGATGACACCTTAAGATGGTAAAGAAATGACTAAGAGAGGCCATGTCATGTTAACCTGTCTGTAAAAGATGAGATGTGCATCTCTAATTGTTACACAATATTTTAGACTAGACTTTCTCCTTCCAAATAAGTGATCTGAGCAGAAGCGAAAATGTGATTTAAGTGATAAGGGAGGTGCCGTGGCTGAAGGCCAGGCCGTGAGCTTTGGTTCCCATCGGGTCAATTCAGAGGAAAGAGTAAGAAAAAGCAAACAAGCAGCCCCCAGGGAATCATGTTTACAGCACATAAGGAAAAAAGTTAGGAGGTCGGGCAGGGGAGATCGGAAGATGTATGAGAGCTTCTCACCTGGTTTCTCAAGCAAAGTCAACCCAGATTGTCCAACATTGAAAAATATGCCAAAAAATAGTCTTGACCTCTCCGCGGTGACGGTAATTCCTCAACATTGGAGGCAACTTTGGGAACTAATATATCTTCTGAAGGAATATTTATATATAAGTTTAGCAGTCCATTCAGTTTCACTGCATTTTCTTTTTCTTCTGTCAGCTTCACATGAAATGACAATTACTACTTAACAAGAGAAGAGCATGTCTAGTATGACTCACATTTTATACAATGAAATCATATGTATTTGCATTTATATCCACATCTGCTGACCCTTCCATCTGTATGTTTCCCAGAGATTGATGGCTGGAATGAGGCTTAAACCAAAAGCAGTGCTGGCATTTGTGGGTAGTGAGATTTGGGGTGATTTTTCTCTTCTTTTTTGTGCTTTTCTATAGTAGTTGAATGTTTTATAACAAGAAGGCATCGTATTCATAGAAAAAACAAAAGTCGTTACTTAAAGGGAGAAGCCCACCAGAAATCTAAGAGCAGGGACCAGACTGGCTAGTGCATACGTACTGGGGGTTCTTACTGGGGTTCTTGTGGAGAGCGTACTGGGGGTTCTTACTGGGGTTCTTGTTCCCCACGTGGGCATCACACATCCGTGCTGTGATGCCCACATGGGGAGACCCTAACGGTACAGAGGTCGACCATGTTCAAGGTTCTGTTAAAATTGAACCTCCATCTGTTGGCTTGAATGTGTCCAAATTGGTCTGATTTGTGAGTTAACCATGTCCCAGACAGAGGTGTGGAGGGTCTCCGTGCAGACCGGATAATGGCACCGAGGGCTTCCTGGCCTCTGCTTTGACTGGACAATTCTATGTAGACTTTCAGGCCACAAAACCTCCTTCAATTGCTGAATTTCCTTTCCAGGCTGCCTTGCTACATCTCTGCATTAATACTCACTAATTGTACTTACCATGTGTGCATGAGCTAAACTATCTGCATATGGTCCAGAGAACTGAATCCTTACATACATATTGCAACTTAGATGTGAGCATTTTAAATCAAGAACTCTAAAGACCGTTTTAACAATGTATTAAGAGAACTGCCCACTACAACCAAGCAAGTTTTAATCCCACTAATTTAATGATATATTAGTATTGAGAAATCTATAAGTTTAGCATTTCACACTATAGCAAAATTTATAACATAAAATAATCTCCTTTGATGGCAAAAGACATTTGATAAATGTTCATTATTACTGAACAACACTTAACTAGAAATTGAAGGATGCTTTCTAAACTTGATAGAGAACATGACTCATGGGTGGAACGTACAGGCATGCTCATGAAGCTTAATCCTTATAAAAAGAAGAAAGATTATAGTGACCACTATTGGTTATTCACCCAGCATCTACGCTCCCTCTTTTTCCCGAGAGACCTTGATTTTGTTAGGTTATCCACTCCGCCTTTCAGCCACATGCCTCAGGGGAAGGTGACCAACCACACCCCAGAGAAATAAAAGCATTTATCCAGACAAAACCTCGTACAGGAATGTTCAGAGCAGCTTTATCCATAAGAGCAAAAGGAAGGAACTTTTGCTCTTATGAATAAGATATAGTCTGTCCACAGAATGGAAGGTTATTTGTTCATAAAAAGGAATGAAACACTGTAACATATTACAACATGGATGAACCTTGAGAACATCACGCCAAAGGAAATAAGTCAGACACAAAAGACCACATATTGTGTGATTTGTTCATAAAAAGGAATGAAACACTGTAACATATTACAACATGGATGAACCTTGAGAACATCACGCCAAAGGAAATAAGTCAGACACAAAAGACCACATATTGTGTGATTCCTTTTATATGAAACATCCAGAAAGGGCAAATCCACAGAGATGGAAAGCAGAGCTGGGGTTGGGGAGGGAATGGGGAACCATTGCTAACGGGCACAGTGTTTCTTCATGGGTTGATGGAAATGTTGTAAAATTGATTTGGGTGACGGATGCCATAACTCTATGAATATACTAAAGCCGTTGAATCATACACCTGAATGGGTGAATTGCATGATATGTGAACTACATCTCAATAAAGCTGTTACCAAAAAAGAATAAATGGAGGATGGAAAAGTAGACAGAGCAAATATGACCTTGATCTCTTGAGGGACTTGGTGGCAGGGGGACAGATAAGGGTCAAGGTGAGGTGTTTGTTTTAAGATGGGATTGTGACCTCAGGAGCCAGCACCTAGGGAGAAGTGGAAAATAGAGAGTTATGAGTGAAGGTTCTAGAAGAGAGAAGACACGATTCACACAGGACTCCTAGAGCAAGAAGGCTGGCCAGGAGGCCTCTAACACCTGTCCTTTGTGCTGTTCATAGAGCTTCCTTCTAAGAAAAGCAGTGTAGTGTGCCTTTGAACCCATCCTGCTGCCCAAGCCAGGGCAGACCCGGGCAGAGACCGTGCCCGAGCTACGCCTGCCCAAGGGACAGTCCATGTTAGCAGGTGGCCCCCGGATAGCCTGGGAGAGACCCCGGGGAAGCCGGAGAGCAGAGCGGCTGCTGGATGCTGATGGGAAGCGGGCAGCTCCCCTCCCCCTCCCCCGACCTTCCTCCACGCCCAGGAGGGAGGGAGGAAAGCACAGAAGGCTTTGGACCCAGGTTTGGTTCGGTTCCACAGAACAGTCATGGGGGGCGGTAAACACTAAGCAGCTCTTCACACAAGGAAGAACAATTAGCCGATCGATTAATTGCATTTTTTATCCATTTCTGGTCTCAGGGATAAGTATTCAAATGCGACCTTTTCCTTTCATCAAACCCATGGAAATTTCAAGTGAGCCTGGTTTCCTGCTATAAATTAAAGCAATTTTCAGCTTTTCAGCGTTCAGCCGTTACCTTTAAAAAGATTTCCGGATTTAACAATACAAATTCAGAAGAAATAGAAACCTTGCGTCTCCTAACTTTCTCCGCTAATCCGTGGGTGTTCAGGGTAAAAACTGGGGACACCCACATGGTTGAAGTGAGAACAACATGTCTTTACCCATGAGGAACTCGAAAAATATAGTTTGGCTTTAATTAACTGTGATTGAGAAGAAAACACGCCATCTAGATATATTGTTTAATGTTCTATAGTTTGGGTGGCTGGAGTTCTTTAATAAGGCAACATCATTACTCTGCCTACACATGTGCAAATGAACGGATGGATGCAAATAGCAAAAGTTCTTCCCCAATTGCAGGAAAAAACCACTTGATTCAGGACTTTAAGATCAAGTTTTTAAAGCCACTTTTAATGAGTTGGAAAAACAATGAGTTCATAAACAATTGAGTTAATAAATTATTTCTAGTCCAACAACCTTACTTACTTAAACTCCCTGGAGGAAAGAATGGGTTCCTACCAGAGACTAGTGGCAGAAACGTTTGGAAAGAGGAGAGATTAGCAGAGAAGAAACAAACCAGGAGGGCCTCCAGGGTGTCCAGTGTGATGTTAGGTGCCTAAAGAAAGGAGGTGAGGGGATGGAGAGAAGGCAAAGAGGGGGCCACTGGGAACAGAGCGGCCATCTCCACACCCCAAAAGTCCGGGTTCCTGTGTCTAAGTGTCCAATTTAATCCTCACATCTATCGTATACATACCACTTTTTTTAAAGAGGCTTTTTTAAGTTAACTTTTATTGGAGTATAGTAGCTTTTATTTGTTTAATATTTATTTATTTATTTTTGGCTGCGTTGGGTCTTAGTTGCGGCACGCAGGCTCTTCATTGCGGAGCGCGGGCTTCTCTCTAGTTGTGGCTCGTGGGCTCCGGAGCACACGGGCTCAGTAGTTGTGGCGCGAGGGCTTAGTTGCCCCGCGGCATGTGGGATCTTAGTTCCCCGACCAGGGATCGAACCCGTGTCCTCTGCATTGGCAGGTGGATTCTTAACCACTGCGCCACCAGGGAAGTCCCTACATACCACTTTCATTACTCCCACTTTATAGAAGAGGAGAAACGATTTCACATAGATAAGTAATTTGCCCCGGGCCATCCTATGTGGAAGCCATTTGGGGGGGGGGGGGGGAAAGAAAGGCAGACCTTGGTAACCAAATAGCCATGAGTGACAAGGATGACCCGTGGGTGGAAGGTACAGACATCACTGACAGAGTCCATACAGATGAGGAAGCCGAAACAGCACCTCACCCACTGGAGAAGATGAACTGCACTCCTCCAGTGACTCCGGGCCCGTCTCCGTCTAACACTCCCACACACTATAGGCTCCAGGCAAACAGTCCCCGTCAAGACTCAACCAGGCTTTTCTCTTCCCTGTCTCTGAAATGTCCCAGCACGTCACACTTCTCTTGTGTGTGTGTGTGTCTTGTAATGTGGCTCTCCACCTCCCACACTAGGTTGTGACCACACTGAAGACAAGAGCTAAGAGTCCGCAATCCTAATTACCATCCCGCCTCCCCCCATGGCCTAGAACCTTCCCTGGTACACAACAGGCGCTTAATGGCTCATGAGTGAGCGAGTGAATGCATGAATTGGATTCAGTGCTCTTATCTGGCTGCTATATACCTACACGATGTAGTAAAAATGAATGGGAAAGTACGTTTGGAAACGAAAAAATTGTAATGGAGATCAAACCATTTCTATGATTTAAGTGTTAATCCCATTTAAATAAAAAAGTTCTTTCCTATGATTCATTGAGCCTTCTTCCTAGTTGCAATCTGAAAGCCCTGTACCCGCATCGGAGCGGGGTGGGGGGCAGCAATGGAAGGAGCGGAAAGGGGCTCACGCCCCAGGTGGGCCAGTCCCCTGCTGTGAAGCCTGACCGCAGGCCCTCAGCCAAGTCCCAGTGAGGAGGGGGCGGAGGGAAGGGGATGAAATGAGACACATACACGCTGTGTTCAGCACACTGTCTGCCCGCAGTAAGTGCCAAACAAACCGTTCCTGTTTGTACCAGCAGTAGTTGTGACTGGTCTTGCCCGACTCTTAATTTAGGCAGGTCCGTTAACTCCTTCGTGGTTTTTCATCTGTAAAATGCAGACAATAATCACTGTCACACCTTCCTCACTGTATTGTGAAAATACAACTAGATTTCGTGACTATTCAAGACAGTTGTGAAAAGAAGTGTGTTCCATGGTCTGAAAGCAAACAAAAAGCATGGCTGCCCCGGCTCAGTAATTTCTGGAATCACGAGATCACAGGGAGAAAAGCTCCGGTCCCCGTTCTGCCCCTTGGTCACCACGCATGGATCTGTTCGCAAGCCGGAGGCCACCACCTCTGCAGATTTACCCTGGCAACATCTCCGGTGCCTGCCCAGCTGGTGCCTCACGTGGGACAGGTGAGATTGGATGTGCTGGCTCACAGGGCCAGGCAGGAGCAGCTTTCTAAAGCCACGTCCCAGCTCGCAAGGTGACTGTGTTTCAATATTCACACAGACTCCTTGTGGGCACAGCGGTCCTGTGAACTGAAGCGCCTTGTCTCTGCTCTGACACAGGGTTTCTCAGCCTCAGCACTGCTGACCTTCGGGGCTGGATAACTCCCAGTTGCGGGGCTGGCCTGAGCACAGCAGGACGTTCAGCAGGGTCCCTGGCCTCTGGCCACCGAGAGGCCCGCAGTGTACACCTCCCTGTCACACACCCCCCGCCCCTGTGGTACCAACCCCAGATGTCTCCAGACATTGCCAGTGTCCCCGGAGAGCAAACCACTCCCCCCTGAGGACCCCCGGCCCACCGCGTCCCCGCAGTCTTGTGTGTTGAGGTGATGTCATCTCACTGACACGTCTTCCTTTCAAATTCCCCGTGTGTCCACACAGGAAAGGGTTTTGCTGAGATCCACGGCTACAGACTGTTTTCCTCTCTGGCTGACATCACTTGGTTGACAGCAGTGTGATTCCTGTGCGAACATGTGCTCTGGAGTGACCATTTTTGGAGAAAGTCCCAGGGTATTCTGGGGGTGAATCGTGAACGGCTCTGAGCCGCAGGAGAGATGGCAAATATACACTTAAGGCAGTTCAGGAAAAGCTTGCCCCGCACCACTGCCTGCGGACGAATAGGGGCTGTACTGTCTGGTCCCCGTCAAGAAGGCTCGAATTCACCTAAAATTGAAGCTCAATTTCTCCAAAACAAAACAACAAATCTGGGTTTCTGCTTTCCCACCCAAGCTTTTCGATTCTCAACCCTGTCACATCTGGGAAGTTTCTAATCGCTATTAAGGTTTTCTGCAAACGAGAAGACACTGTATATTACCTGTGTAATTCAAAGCATCCTGTCAGATACTTCAGAATTTTTATAGCAAATCACGATTCCAGGTACAAAATGATGTCTCAGGCACAAAATTCAGCCACATGACCGTTTTTCTACATTATTTTCCCGGTACCAACTGGATTGCAGTTTCTGTTATTTAAACGTGCATCACATTTTACATCCTTGGCAAATACCTACAGAATTTAATTTCCTGTTGTCAGTACCCCTTCTTAAAGAGTTATGTCTCCCATTCCATTTGAAATGTTGATATAAAATCTCAGTTAGCTGGGGTGAGCAAGGGTTCTTCTTTGGACATAAGCCCAGATTTGGCTCCCAAGGTTCTCCTGATGGGTCATCAGCAGATGACTAGTACAGTGGAGTTCTACCGTGTGTGCTTTTTTTTTTTTTTTTACTTTTTTGGCCTTTTGGCTAAGATCAAGTGTAGTATGTGTTCTTATCAGTTTAATACCATGTGTGCTTTTAACTGACACCAAACTGACTCTTTACACTTGGCTAAGAAGCATGAAAAGACACGACAAAAGGATGCACAGTGCAGACAGTTACATCTGCCCCTGCGCTCAGAAGGTGTGGGTGTGTAGGAGAGCAGCGGTAAATCTGCCCCTCTTTCTGTTCTTATTTCCGGCCTCCACGTGAGTGTGATTATATTGTATTATTTTTAAACAACACAGCCCAAATAACACAAATCAGCTACTTCAGCTGGTCCTCAGCCTGAGAAACAGTCATTTGTTTTAGCCCTGGAAGAAAAACTGATTATATTGGACTTATTGAGAAGTCCATTGGTCTCCAGAATGGCCATCCCCTCGTAAGGAAACTTTAAGGGTTACGTCAGTGACTCAGTCCCCTTTGCCGTATTCTCTGGACTGGAGATTGAACCAGGTGTAAGCAGTCGCTCCCCTATTTCCAGTTGGACAATGTCACCTTCTAAGGGGCCCTGCCAGCTTCTTGCTGGACAAACGCACTTTCGCCCCATCTCCCTTCTGACTTGGGCATCTCTGACCTGTTCCTTTTGACTTCTTCTCCCTCTGGAATCCATGAAAGGAGAAATATCCTTTACATGCACTACATTTTGTATTGTCTCTAATGTATCAACTTGTCCAATAGCCAGCCACGTGGGTAAAATTCTCTCCGCCCACCCTCCTCCTCTTATACACCATCTCTCTGTTCCCGTCTTACTTTTCCTTCTTCTTTATTTCCTTAATTCAGCTTTGCTTCAACCCACTGTCTACCTGGCACTTTGCAGGAGCCTCGGATGCAAAGGAGAGCACTTTGCAGCCCGGAGGCCAGGAACACAAGCCCAAGGGTGGCAGACAAAGATGCACAAATCCACAGAAGGCCAAGGTCAAAGGTAAACATTCTAGAATTCTCCACCTTAAAAAAGACAATTGCTCACAACTGAATGAGTGCTGGCATAACATTTGCCACCATATAAACCTTTTAAGGGCATTCACAGACACCAGGTTTGCTATAATTCGGACTTGACATAAAATTAGTACAGTGACATAGCCTTTGCTTTCAAATATGAGGTAGGTTTTTCCAGCAGAAGGTGTCATGGAAATTTGCAAGACACAAATAAATGTTAAAAGAAAATCCCTTGATTAGAAATATAGGAAATATCTTTCTGAGAAAAAAAAATTATCTCATTAATAGTATGTTCATACCTGTCACCTACTAGGAGTTAATAAATGTCTTGAATGAATGGGTAAACTTACTTGGGTAAATGAGTACACTTTTCCCTGAATAGGAAAATAAATACCTGTATATTTTAAGTCTTGTCCTGAATTCTAACTGCACAGAGATTACAGAACAAGGAAATGTATCTTCACTTTGAGGATGGAGGCATTGAGACCTTCCCTGGTTCTTTCGTTCTTTTTTTAAAATGGAAAATCTAAACATACCTTTTTTTTTTTTTTTAATACATTTATTTATTTATTTATTTGGCTGTGTTGGGTCTTCGTTGCTGCGCGCGGTCTTTCTCTAGTTGCGGTGAGCGGGGGCTACTCTTCGTTGCGGTGCGTGGGCTTCTCATTGTCGTGGCTTCTCTTGTTGCGGAGCATGGGCTCTAGGCATGCAGGCTTCAGTAGTTTTGGCACGTGGGCTCAGTAGTTGTGGCTTGCGGGCTCTAGAGCGCAGGCTGAGTAGTTGTGGCAAACGGGCTTAGTTGCTCCGCGGCATGTGGGATCTTCCCAGGCCTGGGCTCGAACCTGTGTCCCTTGCATTGACAGGCAGATTCTTAACCGCTGCACCACCAAGGAGGCCCTAAACATACCTTTGTGAGTGTATCTCTTCTTTTAAAACAACAGCAACGTCTGGTTAGAGTTAGTGGTACTCATAGCAATCATGTATCAAGCACGTGTGTCCCAGCCACTGCGCTAAGAACTTCACAGACACAGTCTCATTTGCTTTTCTCTTCCAGCCCTCTGAACCAGTTGACTTGATCTGACCCAGGAAGAAAGAGACCCTTGAAGAGACTGATTTGCTCAAGGTCGCCCAGCTAGGAGGTGGCCTCACCCGCCTGCCTCCTTGGAGGCTGAGCTCAGGGCTCTGCACCCCCTCACTGAACAGCCCTTCCTTCAGGGACAGGGATGCAAAGATTTGTTTCACCTGCATCCTTAACCTCAAAACGCGTGCATCATTCCAGGTGAACAGTTTATGCTGCAGGATTACTTACTCACCCAATTAACCAAGTTCAGTCAGTTGGCTCTAATCCAGATTTTTAAAAATATATCAGAATCCAACATTGTGATTCCCCAAATCCCCATAGGTGCACTAAAGCAAATATGTGGGAGACATTGGTGACCAAGTGCAGTGTGACTGAAGACTGAGTTTCATAAAGACACCAGCTGATGCTGTCAACAGTTCCCCTTCCCTGGCTTTTATCCAAGTTCCGTATTGTCCCTTCACCGTGGGGTAACACAATACTCTTTTCATCCAAGTAGTCGGCGGTTTTTTTGGTTGCCTTTTTATTTATCCAAGATTGTGATTGTTCTAACTCATGTTTTATCACTTCGTTTAAGAAATCTGTCATTGGGTTTCATAGATAAAGGCAGAGTAATGCAGTTTATAAAATAACCAAAATATGTCCCTAAATTCCACTATTTTAACAGTAACCCTGCTGCCAAAACAACAGACGTTAATATTCTTATCAGTGTCTTTTGTATCCTGTAGGAAAGAGTTCACTAGTATAATAAGATAGAACGATTTGGGTATTTCTATGTGACCCCACCACCACCTCTGCTGTTTTGGGTAATATTGGAAGGATGATTGTGTCAGAGGAAATACTGTGAATCTAGACAAAGACAAGCTGTGTAAAGGAAACACACAGTAAAGAAAATCTATAGTTTACAAACCGAATAGAATTGGAACACCAGCCCAGAGCTGCCAGATTACCTCCCCTGATGTAATGAACAGTAATCTCTTCACATCAAATGTCCTCTGAAAAGAAAGTGGCCCCTGCCTGGACACTAGGCAATTGTCCGGGAGCCAGTTCGTTCCTGGAAGAGACCAGAGGGACTTGGGTCCCTGAGCCGTGCACCAAGAGATGCTCCAGATGTGAAACAGTGCAGCTTTCATCACATCACGTGGGCGGCGCTGGGTAGATAGCAAAGAACGGGGAAACTGGGTGCAGGATGGAAGAGTCCTGGGAGGTGGGGAAGGATTCCCAAACTCATCCTCCACCCTCAAGGGGCAAATTTCAGTCTTTCAAACAAATCAGTTAGGAGAGAAGGAAACCAAAATGAAAAAGAGAATTTTCTTCATAACTCTGTGCTTCTGAAGTGCAGTGCTATTCATCTGAAGTCTATTAGATACAATTAGAACCCAGCTATCCTTGTCTCGAGCATGCTTTAGAATAATTGCTTTAATGTGCCCATAGAACGTATTAACAATAACTCGCTGCTGAGATTTTATGTAGCACTTGGGATGCCTACAGTCTTAAAAGGATGCATAGGAAATATGGGGGGAAAAGCAAAATTATAAACTGTCAGAATGGAGAGAGAGTTTGAAGTTCAGCTACCTGAAGTTCCAACGAAAAGTAGGCATGATCATGAGCTCTATCTGCCTACTACCATAGTTAGGATGCCCCTGCCATAGATGCCAGCAAGAGAGGCGACAACCAGGGCTGGGGCATCTGCCGTGTGCACAGCCCCACGCCTGGGACCCGTCCTCTGGTGGAAAGAGCACTCTTTAAGTAGAGTTTTCTGCTGGGGCTATTTGATACCAAATATGAGTAGACAATTTCCCTCAAATATGAGGGGGAAAAGTCTGCCTCACTGAATGCTGTGCCCCATGGCAATGAATGTGCTGTCAATTTCCGCAAAAGCCTCTTTGTGACAGATCACCTCTGACACCATGAATGCCATCACAGCAGAAGCTGTGCCCTTCTTTGCTGTCAGTTGTGAAATCCTACAATGCAGAGCTCCGTCCTCCTCCTGCTTTCTTTTTGACAATGCTCGTTTGCATTCCCAGTAGTTGGAAGTGATGTTGGAGCCTGGGTGCCTGTAGGATGTATGAGGGATGATTAACAGAGATTCTGACATGTTTCACTTTGAACAGGTTTGCCAAGTTCCCGATCGTTCCTCTAAGCACCAGTAACTTAAATATCACCCAGCTGAGGACAAAAAGCCACAGTTGCAAAATATATATCCTGTTGGGTATAGGGTTTCTGCCAAGATCAATGAGAAGAGCTTGAAGGTCATGTGATTCCCACATGGAGTTCATGAACTGTATTCAGTCACGCACCTTTTGAAGTCTGAAGACACATCGAAAGGACTTTCCATCCTTTCACCCACCTCTTCATTCATTCAACTAATGTTTATTTAGGGACTTCTGTGTGTGTCATGTTGTGCTAGGTCCTGAGTTGAGTTGGTTAAGCAGGGAGAGGTAAAAGTGTATTCAGGGGGAAAATTACATCATCTCTGAAAAGAAGATCTACAAAAACATTGTATTAGATCATAACATTGAAGCAATGTTAAATTCTTGAATACTGTCATTATATTGCAATTATGTAGGAGAATGCCATTGTTCGTAAGAGGTGTATATTCAGGGCTAAAGTGTCATGATGTGTACAACTATCAGATAGTTTTGGCAAAAAGTATATATGTGCGTGTGTATACATACACACGCACATATGTAATGTATCTACAGTGTATATATATTATGTATAATATATATTATGTGTGTATATATATCTTTATAAAGAGAGAAAGAAAAATGTTACAAAATAGTAACAATTGGTGAATCTAGGTGAAGAGTGTAGGGGTGTTCATTATATTTATCTTGTACTTCTATAGCTTTTAAATTTTTCACAAGAAATATTTAGAGGAAAATTTATCATCTCTAACTTTAAGGGGCTTACAATCTGGAGATCAATTTTTTTTTCTAATAAAAGGGAAAAGAGGGGAAGATTAGATTTAAAACATAGGGTCAGAAGTCACTTGAAGGATGTTGAAACTATTAAGTCAAGGCTGGGAATCTTTGGTGAGGAGGTCTTGGGGGCCCGTGCCAGCCATACCCAGAGACTAAGTATAAAGAAGGAAGCCCCATGGCAGACGATGTTGGGTCCAGCTGAGCCCCAGCCTCTACCCGGGGGTCCAGCCGGGGTCCAGCCCACAGTGGGTGCCCTCAGGGAAGCAAACACTGCAGGGCTCCATGGAGACCCCCAGCACCTGGAGAGGGGCCCCTGCTGTAGACGAGTTCCTCCGAGAAGACGACAGCAATCCAGCGTCTGATCTATCCTATCAGCCCGACCTTCATGCTACAGATGTCTCCAGTCACTACAGAAATGATGGCTGAACAACACCTGAAAGGGTCTTTAGTACTGAGGGAAGCAAAGAGGACGTTTATGAACATAAATCAGAAAGAAGATGGAACAAACACCCTGGCTTTGTCCTTCTTCAGAAGGACTTTACAGAAGGTGATGGAAAAGGACACAGGGATACAGCGGGCAGCCAGGCCAGACCCGACTCCAGGCCCAGGGGCTCTTCCCCGCTGCTATACAAGGCTCAGCCCTCCTGCGGGGCTAGGAGAGGCCTGAGCTTCTTAAAATGTTAATGAAGTCAACACATGATGGGGAGGAGAGAAGAGCAGCCATGAGGCAGCCTCCTTTCTCCTCTGAGTTTTTCTGAACAGTACCACCACTTGTATCTTCCCAACGTCCTTCCCCTCTAATGGGTTATTTACACTCCCATTTCAACTTCAATGGTGTCTCTCGAATGGGTGGCCACCTTCCCAGGCTCGCTGTCACTACCATGAGGCTTCTAACTGGACTTTCTGAACTCAGGCACCAGCCCCCTTCCCCGTATCTATCCTTTCTGATTCTTTTTTTTTTTTTTTTTTTTTTTTAAATATAAGCAACTTTTTTTTTTTTTTTTTTTTTTTAAGATTTCTTTATTGACTGATTGATTGCTATGTTGGGTCTTCGTTTTTGTGCTATGGCTTTCTCCAGTTGTGGCAAGTGGGGGCCACTCTTCATCGCGGTGCGCGGGCCTCTCACTATTGTGGCCTCTCTTGTTGCGGAGCACAGGCTCCAGACGCGCAGGCTCAGTAGTTGTGGCTCACGGGCCTAGTTGTTCCGCGGCATGTGGGATCTTCCCAGACCAGGGCTCGAACCCGTGTTTCCTGCATTAGCAGGCAGATTCTCAACCACTGCGCCACCAGGGAAGCCCTATCCTTTCTGATTCTTAAAAAGCAACTGCTGTTAGGCCTTCTCACAATGCTAATTCTTGGCTCATGGTAGTACTGTTCTGTGATTTTAAAACATTTAGGGGAATACACACTACTATATATAAAATAGATAACCAATAAGGACCTACTGTATAGCACAGGGAACTCTACTCAATACTCTGTAATAGCCTATAAGGGAAAAGAATCTGAAAAAAAAAATAGATACATATGTATGTATCACTTAATCACTTGCTATACACCTGAAACTAACACAACATTGTAAATCAACTATACTTCAAATTATATACACATATATATGTAATATATATATTATAAAAATAAAGCACTTAGGGGATATTCAGTTTGGTTCCCCAATTTACGGCTTACTGTCCAGAGTGAGAGCAGGCAGAGGACATGCACCTCTTCTGTCTCACTGTCTTCCTGCTGGAGCTACAGGCAAGAGCCTCTCTCCTACCCGGTTCTAGAAAACTGCCTGCTCTGTTCTTTGGAGCCAGATGGGGTGATCAAAGCTCTTGGCAAACACAGCCCAGCGTTCCTAAAGGAAGATAGAGGAAATGTCCCTGATGTCCCAGCAGGGCTCTTGCGTTTAAAGAGAATAAGCCAATGGGAGACACATCTGAGAACAGAACCTGGACAGCCTGCACCAGAGCCAGAGCTCGTTCAGTAAGAGCCAGCCCTCTTCACCTTCCATCCTTCACATCCTTTGTCTGAGTTTAATCCCTTTGGTATTTATGCCTTCGGATGTACCCTCACACAAGTACAAAAGCATAGTCTGATTGGCTGGAACAGAATTCTAATACATATGTAATCATAGTAAATGACAAAAATAAAATCATTTATTTTTCCTTTTTTACTCTATTTTTCATACAATGTGCTAGCTTTCTGAAGGCAATGAAATCTTTTTATGATTTAGACATTTTCTTTTTTTAAAGCACTTTATTTATTATTTACTTATTTATCTATTTATTTATTTCTTTATCTGTGCCGGGTCTTCATTGCAGCATGTGGGGTCTTCAGTTGTGGCATGCGGGATCTTTTTTTTTTAGTTGCGGCATGTGGGATCTAGTTCCCTGACCAGGGATCAAACCCGGAGGCCCTCTGCATTGGGTGTGCGGAGTCTTTGCCACTGGACCACCAGGGAAGTCCTATGATTTAGACATTTTCAACATTGAATACCAACAATGGTTTTCCGAAAATGATAAGTGCAAAGCTATTAGGTTATTTCCAAAAGATTTTTAAATTTGTTTATTTTGTATCCTTTTCCTCTCAGACTGTGGATGATGAGCTGATGACCAACATTACGTGACAGGAACAAAAACAAAGTGAATAACCTGTGAGCGTTCTTCCCCCTTGGCTGGGCAGCTCATAATGGGGGAGCTTGGATGTTATTGGCTGAAGCAATTGGATACACGGGTCAAGGACACAAAAGAACAGCCAACTAGAAAAGCAAAGTGAACTGGATTGACCTTAAGGGCAGAGATCTTTTTCTCTCCCGTAACTTCTTATGGGAGAAAAGAAGATCTAGAAAGAGGAGAGCAGAGGAAAGTGGGGTGAGATAGACGAACCCCCATACAAGCTGAAGTCTTGGAGAGTCTGGGGGTTTGGGGTGGGGGAGAGGGAATTAGAAGCAATTCCCATGTGAGCTGTTGAGATTTTGAGAGTAAAGAGAATGGGAAAGAGGACTTTAAGAAGAATTTGAGTGTGTTTTGAATGTGCCCCTTTAGAGAGACAACAGTCAAGCCTTAAGTTACTTTGCATTACTGTATTTCTTCTGAATGGGATTTTTGCCAGAGACAGGCCATAAGATGAACAAGGACTGATGACTTTATGCAGGTTAAAAGTGCAAGATAAGGGAGATCAGCTCGGTGCTTTGTGACCACCTAGAGGGGTGGGATAGGGAGGGTGGGAGGGAGGTGCAAGAGGGAAGAGATACGGGGACATATGTATATGTATAGCTGATTTACTTTGTTTTACAGCAGAAACTAACACACCATTGTAAAGCAATTATACTCCAGTAAAGATGTTAAATATATAGAGAAAAAAAGAAAAAAAAAGTGCAAGATAAGAGTAAAATTAATTTAGGAAAATCAGCTTAGGCCCCCATGTTCCCCCAGGGAAGCGTCAATGTCTGACTCCCAGAGGGAACTTTGTTCCTGCATGTGGAAAGAAAGACCGATTGACCAGGAAATGGCCAGTGTGAAAATTCAGATTCAGGGATCCTTGTAAAAGGTATTTTAATGTGGACTAAAAGATCTTTCTAACATTGCAAACCTCTTCCTAACCCATATGTGACCAGGGTCTGTCTAAGAGGTCATTCTGATTTCTTAGTTCATGTTTTCCTTGCTATTTCTTCCTACTGTGATTTCTAAAAGTGTATCAACTGGTTCCCCACCCCCCTTCCCAGCTTTTTTCTTTTTAAGTAACACCTTTCTTAAGCAACACTTCACCTATACAAGACCTGAGAGAAGGAGATCATAGAGAAGCCAACACAGTCACAGTCACATTCTCTGAAATTCATGTGGGTTAGTCACACTGAGTTGGGCAAGCATTTCTTAGGCCTCAGTTTACGCTGACAAGCTTGGTCATCAGGCTTCTTAAGTAGTCATCTTCAGAAAATAAAAGGTTTTTAAAGGAATAAGAGTGGCCCTTGGTGCTCTGCTCGTGTTCAGGGTTCAAAGGAATAGATGGATGTTGGATAGAAGAGTGGATGGATGGGTGGATATTGGGTGGGGGAGGGGATGGATGTTGGGTGGATGTCGAGTGGAGTAGATGGATGTTGGGTGGATATTGGGTGGAGGAGTAGATGGATATTGAATGGATGTTGGTTGGAGGAGTGGATGGATGTTGGGTGGATATTGGGTGGAGTAGACGGATATTGAATGGATGTTGGGTGGAGGAGTGGATGGATGTTGGGTGGATGTTGGGTGGAGTGAATAGATGTTGGGTGGATGTTGGATGGAGTAGTGGATGCATGTTTCCCTCAACAGCCAGGTTTGGGGTGAGGTGAGGGTGGGAGATGGGATGTGGGGACAGAGAGATCCCCTGGCAGTAAAGAGGACAAGCAGGCAGGCAGGCTGAAGGTAGAACGTGGACAGACAGCACTCAGTGTTTCCAGGCCAGACTTGAAAAGCAGCTGCAGGCACTGAACATGCCATAGACCCTTATGGCCAGATTTCAAGTGTGAGTCCCCTGTACCTACAAAGAACTTTTGTTCCCATCAAAGAATGTATCTCTTACCCAGTTGGTTTTTAATTGCTCCCCAACACCCAGGTGACCCATGTTTCTCCTGTGGCCTTTTCTCAGCCGGTTGTCAGTGAAGGGGAAAGGCACAGACTGAAAAGGGGTTTGAACCAGTGGTGATAACCGCCAGCCCCAGGAAGCCCCACCCCCATCCTAGCCTCTGGAGCCATCATTTCTGTTTGGCCTGGGCTCTGTCCTCTCCCGCCCTCTCTGTGTTCTCCCTACTTTGCCGCCCAGAGGCTGCCATCTGGCCTTTCCCACTCCTCCCGCACCTGCAGGGCCTGGGAAACAATCCCCAGGGCTCAAGTTTGTGGTGTCAATCACTGCCTTTGTTGGAATGAAGAAGGGATCCTTCTGGAATGAGTGAATCTATCAGTCACTCTTCATTTCAATTACCATCTTAGAAGTAATTCTGGAACTATTACTCAGGGACCTTGGCCATAAGAATTTTATAAAATTCTGGAGCCATTACAACTGACTGTTTCCCTAGAGTGATTCATGGTAACTTTAAAAGTGAAAAAGGCCTGTTATGGGCTAAATTGTGTCCCAACCTCAAATTCATATGACGAAGTCCTAAGCCCCAGTACCGCAGAATGTGACTATATTTGAAGATAGATACTTTAAAGAGGTAATTAAGTTAAAATGGATCACGAGCGTGGGCCCTGATCTAATATGATTGGTGATCTTTTTAGAAGAGGCGATAAGGACACAGACACAGAAGGACAAGCATGTGAAGACACAGGGAGCAGAGGGCCATCCACACGCCAAGGAGAAGCCAGCCCTGCTGACACCTTGACCTCAGACTTCCGGCTTCCGATTGTTTAAGTGCCACCCCCAGGTCTATGGTGCTTTATGATGGTAGCCCTAGCGAACAAGCACAGGGACTGAATACCCACATGCAGGGGAAAACAGAAGACTTTTCCCCCTCATCCTATAGGAGCGGGAAGGGGAGGGGAGGAGCGGGGGGCAGGCCAAGAGGAAAGGAAGAGGCCCCGTCCCCAGGAAAGTGACCGGGGCTCACAGCAGAAAGACCCCTGTGAGATCCCGCCTGCAATATTTTACAGCTGAGCAGAAGCCCCAGCTGAAGAGAGTAGGGTAATGTTTAGAGGCAGAACCACATTTACACACTCACAGCACTACAGACGATAGGTGAGTGCAAAGAGGGAAAAAATATAAAAAGTAGACTCCAAAATGCAAAATGCATTGAGTCCGAGCCCATTTTGCAAAGGGGAAGCTGGCCTTTGCCACATCTACAGGATCTTATGAGTATCACCCCACTCCCCAGTCTGGAAGGCACGAGGCCTCGGCAGGTGTGGCGGTCACAGCCTTGGACCAAGAATCGAAGCCGTGGCTTCTGGACCAGGTCCCTTCAAACTGGCAGCACGGTTCTGCTTTCCACTTAACTCCTGTCACACCTCCGCTTGAGCATCTCGAAAAGGAAGAAATGGAGCTAGCTGGTCTCTAAGGACGCTTTTGTACTAAAATTCTATGGCTTTGACTCATAATGATGATTCATAGTGAGTCAACAAGAAAAAGGCTAAATTATGTTCTGAATATTCTAGTTAAGAAAACAGGCAAGCGTGTACTCTATTGTATAAATGTCTCCATCAGAGTTATTTGAATTTGAAAGCCATTTTGTCGTTTAAAGGTGTAAACATGGAGGAATTTTAGTGGAGCTTCTCATCCTCGGCGATTCTAAATGGGGATTAGCCTGTCTTTGTAACATTACTTCTTCGGGACCCTCTTGGCACAAGGAGATTGTGTGTGGCGCATTTCCCAGGTCGGACAGTTCCACTGTCTGAAACAGCATGTTGTTATATTAGTGTGTATAACAGCACTTAAAGTTGACCTGCCACACATGATTCCAGTTTTCTTTCAGAAGTAGGGTTATCCAAGAAAACAAAAACTGGGTATTTATAATGCAGTTAGCATCTCCCTTCCTAAGAAGTCAGTGGTTTCCAAATATCAAGAATCTATACATAGTCTCATCTATACATGGATCTATACATCCATCTTACATTTATTTTAAAATTGTAGTTACTTCAAAGCTAAAACAAAGGGATTTGAAGATTGTACCTCTGTCCATTTTCTCTTAGCTAAAGACACATTTACTTCTTGTTTAAATATTTACAAAAGCGACTTCTCAATGTCTGCAGAGACCACCGGCTCCATCTGCCCTGCAGGGCGCAGGACAGACCCCAGGATGGGAGGGAGCTGGTCCCAAGTGAAGAAACATCCCCTTCTCTAGGGACTTCCGTCCACTTACACCTCACTTCCCGTCACTGCTCTGGACCCCAGGCTCTTCTTTCCTATGTTTCATTGGTTCCAGTTTCGTGTTTTGTTGGTTCCTTTTCATTCCATGATGAATATTCTCACTTAAAGGAAAAGAATAATTCTCTCAGTCTGGAACCTTGAACCTCCGCTTTTCTCCGTGATTTCCTGCGGTAAGGAGACATCCTCAGACATCCTGTTGCCCGAGGCGATGCCAGGAGTCATTCAGGTCCTCCTCACCCAAAAAGGGAAGCCTCTGACCCTTCCTCTGTTTTCTCTCAGCAGAGCACAAATACTTCTGTTTCCCGTTACTCATTCAACAAACGTTCGTCAGAGGTTTATTATGTTTAGGTAGAGTCATAGAAAGTTGGAGTTCCAAGGAATTTTAAAAATAAGCTGAACCAATGCCTTCATTTTGTGGTGAGAAAACCAAAGCTCTGAGACAAGTGACTTGCCCGACATAGAGATCATGAAATCTTCTACTGATGGACAAAACTGGAAACCAGTTGGCTACATCCTGGCCTGAGCGTATGGGGGCTGATTTCTTTTTCTGCTGGCTGTGGCTTCAGGAAGGGCTGAGGGGAGGGTGGTGCTGCCCCAGACCTCTGTGCTCACCCTGTTCCTACGTCGAATGAATGCCACCTCCCCACCCAGCTCCCTGGGCCTGGACTGACCTGACATTTCTCCACCTGCATCGTGGTTTCTCAGCTGTAAACGGGGAGCTGGGCTCAGATGCTCCCGATGGCCCCTGCACGGTTCAGCACGGAGAACTTCTTTACCTATAGACCGTCCTTCTCCAGCCCAGCAGAATCGGCATCACCTGGGGACTGGGTAGAAAAGTAAGTTCTCAGGCCCCACCCAAACCTACTGGATCAGAAACTCTGGGGCTGGGTGCGGCCCAGAACTCTGTGACGTTACCAGCCCTACAGATAATTCTGGTGTACGCTGAAAGTCCGAGAACCGCTGCTCTAATATAAATAAAGGACCGAGTTGGCAGGCTGTGTGGGAATCGGGCCTCATCACTTCACTACGGGGAAGATGAGAAACAGGGAATAGCACTTCTTCAAAAATCATTAGAGCAAGTACATTTTCACAAACAATTTAAAAACATGTCGTGTCTTCTATTTATTTTACTGTGGTTAAATAATCTTGATTTTTTAAAAGAACAGCAGTGTAGTTAACCAGGCCTCTCTCTCTGATTAAATGTGCAATACACAAAAAGCTTTCAGAGATAGTCATACAATAATTAACTTACAGAGATCTGCGCAAATTATTTTTCAAAGCCATGTCATGGAGTTTCTTGGGGTGGGTGGTGACTTGTAAAAACAAAATGACTTTAGATTTAAGTAGCTAGATTATATACTTAGTCACAATGTTGTGAGAATAAATATTGTCTTTTTCGTAATTTCATTTTTTACTTGAAGTATAGTTGATTTACAATGTTTCAGGTGTACAGCAAAGTGATTCGGTTATACATATATACGTATACATATATATTCTGTTTTTTCAGATTCTTTTCCATTATAGGTTATTACAAGATATTGAATATAGGTCCCTGTGCTATACAGTAGGTTCTTGTTGGTTATCTATTTTATATATAGTGTTTCATTCTTTTTTATGGCTGAATAAATCTTATCTTTTTTCTTAAAAGGCAAGTCGAACACCCCTAACAGTTTGCAGTTATGTGCAATCATATTCTGTAGCTCATTTTGTAATACAAAAAGCTGACTAAGGTTTCCCGTCATGATGTTATTTGGACAAAGATGAGCCCTGGGCTATAAAATGTGAGGCGGGATGTCCTTTTGAGCGGTGGCCCTGGGTTATATCAAGGCAGGAGAATGCCTTGTGTCTGGGTGAAAATCACCTCACCTCCCACTTTCAGGGCCATTTTTTATATTTCAGTGTAGTGATAGTCAAGCTATATATTGAAAGTTTGTTTTTGTTTGTTTGTTTTGGTTTTTAACTCTAAGAAATAAGTCCTGCTCCGGGGATGTGACCGAGGGCCTACACCTCATTGCTTTCAGGTGAAGAAAAAATGTTGGTTTTTACTTGAATGAAGGGACTTAGCAAATGTGGGAACAGCCCCACTGTAAGAGAATTAAAGGATTCAAGTGGTACCACTGTTGCTTTCTTTTTCCGGAAGAAAAAAAAGTGTTTGAACTTGGAGCTTTGGAAAGTGGCTATGTGTGCAGTGGGCACCCGGCTACCCTCGCCCTTGGATCGTCACGGTTCCCCGCCGAGTCGCCGTCCTGCTTCCCCGAGCTCCTCCCACACGAGGCTGCGTGGCTCCCCAAGCCCTGCGGTCCCCGCGCCACCCACCTCCCCGCCCCCCGCCGGGCAGGCAGCCTCCCTGCTCGTCACCGCGGTTCTGCGTCCGCACTGAGCCATCCCTGCTCGTCACCGCGGTTCTGCGTCCGCACTGAGGGCCTGAGTCCCCATCTGAGGGAGGCGTCCAGGGAACCTGCTGAAAACCCCACTTCGTGGTCCTCAAGGGCGTCTTCAGGTAGGAGTGTACTGAGCACGAGGTCAATGTCATCGTGACGCTTTCATCAGGCCAGCGCCCTGAACTACCCGCCCGCATTCAGGCGGCCGCTGGAGGAACAGCCCTAACCTGGAAAGAGGGGTCCCACTCAGCCCCGCAAAGTGCTCCAGCTCTTGCAGATGACTGCTCTGCCAGGCCACCAGCAGCCTCCTCATTGACAAATCCAGGGCTCAACTCCCGACCTTGTCTTCCTGGAGGGCAGCTGATCATGCCTCCCTCCAGGCTCCAGGACACCGTACCCTTGGGCGGTGTTCTTCCTGCCTCGTTCATGTCCTCTTCCCTGTTCCTTCCCTTCCCCCAGCCTCTTACAGCTGGGGGCCCAGGGCTCAGTTCCCAGCCCTCTAACCTCCCTGCTCTCACTCCCCACTGAGCACGGCCAGAATCAGCAAGCCAGAAGCTCAGATAAACAACTAATAATTCTGTAGTATAGGTATGTCCCCAGTATTGCGTGGTGCCTAATATTTACATGGTTAACAAGTAAGTGTTGCATGAAACGTACCGTTTGAAACTCTTCATCCGCATTCAAGTTTAATTAAGCCTCCCGTGTTTCATCCTCCAACCCTCAGATGATCTCATCCAGTCTCGTGGCTTTCGATGCCACCTATACGCTGACTACTCCCAGACGTTTATCTCCAGCCTGGATCTTCTCTCCAGAACTTTACACTCCCGCTGCCAATGCCCCACTTCCACACAGATAATTAACAGATGTCTCTACCTCAACATGTCACAAACGATGCTAATCTTTACCAAAACACCTGCTCTACTCACAGGTAATTTCGTCCCCGAATTTGCTCAGCCAAAACCTCAAGCACAAACCTTGATTCCACTCTTTCCTCAGGCCCCACGTCCAATCCCTCAGGAAGTCCACTGGTTCTGGCTGGTCTGCCACCAGCATCTGTTACTGGATCACTGCAAACACCTCCTACTCATGTGCCTGCTTGGTCCGTGCCCCATATGGTTTCTCCTCAACACACCAGCAAGAGTGATTCTTTAAAACATCAGTCATGTCATGTCACTTTCCAGCCCACCGCCCTGCAACGCTCCCCAAACCACTCAGCCTAAAACCCAGAGGTCTTTAGACCGTCCTGCAGAGCCCCACGGCCCAGCACCCCATGCCCCTCCGACATTATCTCGTCTGCTGCCCTCCTAGTTCCTCTAACAAGCCAGCATGTCCTGCCACGGACCTTGGTCCTGGCGTTCACTCCTTCCCCTTGGAAGGCTCTTCACTTGGGGACACATCGCCTGGAGCACCCCTAGATCCCCAATCTTTGCTCAATCCCACCTTCCCGGTGAAGTTTGCACTGACCCCCTGCTTCACATTCCCACCACTCACCACCCTGGCACTGCAGACATTCCTTGCCTTACTTTTCATTTTTCCATAAGTATCCACTTCTAGCATATCATAAACATTTATTACAATTATCACTTGTTTTCAGACTCTTCCCATTAGAAAGTTCCACAACCGCAGGAATCCTTGTTTGGTTCCCGCATGTGTGCCTGGCATCTGGCAGAGGGCTGGCCTCACAGTTGGCAGACATAGTGTTGAATGAATGAATGGATGAATGAATGAATCACAGAGGTGATTGCAGGAAACACAGATCCAGGTCAGCCCATGTTCCTTCCAGGGCACAGTTCACTGGATGGGACAGAAGAGAAATCACTTGCAGAACTTAAATCGCCCTTCGACTCCTTCCTTCCCACTCCCTCTCTGTCCCTCGAAGTTAGATGCGGGCAGGTTAAATGCAAGTAAGACGCAGTTGCCCTGTACCTCCAGGTGGGCAGAGTCCCAGGGAAACCATCCCAGCAGTTTCCTAAGACAAACCTTCTCGAGGCCAATCATTAACTTCCTGGCTGGCAAACAGCTACTTGTTCTCGGGCTCTACTGCCCCACGTTCATGTCTAAGGGATTAACGACCCACAGGGAGCCCCATGATGTCGACGTGATGTGTTGAAATGAGTCTCACTGCAAATGGGGCCATAAGCCGTGCCACTTGGTTACTAATAGTTATTTTCCTGGGTGAGGTTGTCAATTTTAGTTCAGGAGGATCCCGTGAATGCCACGTTTCAGGGGATGAGATAAGGGAAGAAATGATGGGTGTTGCTTGCTGAAGCGACTTATTCATCTTGACAAAAATCACATGCAAGGGAACCGGGTTGGGACTGGTCCCTGATCGCCTCCCACGACAGCCTCAGGGAGCCTGATCCTGGGCAGGGTGACAGGGGGCCGAGGCCACGCTTCACGCTAACTGACTTGGATGAAGGTCCAGCTCGACTTCCCTGTGGGAAATTCTCAGCCTCCCTGAGCCTCAGTCTCCTTTTCTGTAAAATAGGGATGCTATGCCAAAGGGGTGCTGGGAAACACACATGAAATATGAATGTAATGTACTTAGCGTGGCGCCTTGAGTATAGTGAGTACACAATCCATTGTAGGTACTTTCATTCTTCGGGAAGAAAGTGACAGATGCTGGCTGCTGGGTCCTAAGAAAACAATTTAACTAAAACAACATTTCCCAAGCAAGGTGAAACTCATTTGCCTGAAGGGTGCAGTTTTGCTTCAATGAATATTTAGAAATCAGACAGGAGTCTACATGTGAAACATCTTTGCCCTGGCCAGATACTTGGCTGTTCCCACAATGACAATGTAGGAACAGCCTGTAATCGTAAAGAAACACTCTGGCCAATGTACTTTTTAGTCCAAATTATGTGCATGAAAAACACAAACTCTTCCCAGAACCAAACTAGATTCTGTAATTGGTTCTTGGCAATATTTATCAAACCTGTCTTCAAAGAGTTGGTATTAAGTAGTAGAGGCATGATAATATATATATATATAGTTGTTGTTATAAAGAATACTAAACTATAGGACACGTCCTTACAATAAAGGAAGGAATCAAAACAGATCCACATAAAAAAAAAACAAACAAAAAAACACAGAATGATTACAAAGCATATCCCAACAAATACAAACTATTGTAGTTTATACAGATCATCTTTGGCCATGCTTACCTATGATATTCTTGCTGAAGCCCTTTTCATAAACCAAATTAAGAATCAGTTCCATTCCCGGGTACCTTGAGTAGATTAATATTGGGCTGGGAGAGCATAAAATCTGTTGTTTTTGAGAGGAGATCTTGAGTTTTCTCTTAGATAACAGATGGACAAATTGGTGTAAATAGTTTTTCTTTTTGGCTTTTTTAAAAATTGAAACAACATGCATATGGAGGAGGGCACCAAACCTAAGTGTATACACATCGGTGAATTTTTCCAAAGTGAATCCATCCATATAATGACTACAGAACAAGAAACAGAATATTTCCAGTACCCCAAAAGCCCCCTACCCTCCTGCACCTCCAAAGGTAACACATCTTAACTTACAGTGTGTAGACTGGTTTTCCCCGGTTGTGAACTTACTGATGGAATCACGGAGTAGTTAATCTTTGGTGTCTAGCTTCTTTGGTCAAAAGTGCCCTTGTGATATCTTTCCACATTTGTTGCATTTAGTTGAGTTCCAGTCATTTCCTTTGCTGAATAGTATCTTAGAGTCTAAATATACCACACTTTCTATGTATGTTCTTTATATGTGCTATACACTCTCTTTCACTGTGGATCAGGTTGTTGTTGTTTACTATTACACATAAAGCCGCTATGAAGACTGTTGAATATTGTGTGTGCATTTCTGTTGGGCGTACGCCTAAGGGTAGAATTGCTGGATCATGGGGTATGCACACCTTTGACTTTTTCAGAACACATGACACCATTTGCCAAAGCGGCTGCATCTCTTTACCTCCCTCTAGGTATATTTCATCCTTTGTATGGTAGTCATTCTGATGGGTGTGTACTAACAAGGTTAATCATCTTTTCAAATGTGTGTTGATTTGAACATTCTCTCTTGTGAAGTGCCTGTTCAAATTTTTCACATTTTCTATGAGGTTGACTTTTTCTTACTGATTTGAAGGCTGTTTTAACACATTCCAAATAAGGGCTCTTTGTCAGTCATTCATGTAATAATATCTTCTCACTCTCTGTAGCTTGTCTTTTTTTTTTTTTTAATAAATTTATTTATTTATTTATTGGCTGCGTTGGGTCTTCGTTGCTGTGCGCGGGCTTTTCTCTAGTTGTGGCGAGCGGGGGCTACTCTTTGTTGTGGTGCGGGGGCTTCTCATTGCGGTGGCTTCTCTTTGTTGCGGAGCTCGGGTTCTAGGCACGCGGGCTTCAGTAGTTGTGGCACGAGGGCTCAGTAGTTGTGGCTCGTGGGCTCTAGAGCGCAGGCTCAGTAGTTGTGGTGCACGGGCTTAGTTGTTCCGCAGCATGTGGGATCTTCCCGGACCAGGGCTCGAACCCGTGTCCCCTGCATTGGCAGGCGGATTCTTAACCACTGCGCCCCCAGGGAAGTCCTGTAGCTTGTCTTTTGACTCTTTTACTCCTAACTTTTGATGAACAGAACTTTATTTGGTCGTCATCCGATTTCTCAGTCTTTTCCTTTATGGTAAATACTTTTTGAATCCTGTTTAAGAAAACTTACCCTATCCCCTATCTGTATATGTATGGCTGATTCATTTTGTTGTGCAGTGGAGGCTAACACGACATTGTAAAGCAACCATACTCCAATAAAGATTAATTTTAAAAAAAAGCGAGAGAGAAAGAAAACTTACCCTATCCCAAAGTCCAGAAGATCGTTTCCTATTTTGTCTTCAACATGCCTTAGTGTTTGGCCTTTCACGTTTAAATCTACAAGGCACCTGGTAATGCCTTCTGTGTATGGTGTGAGGAAGGAGTTAAGTTTTATTTTTTCTGTGTGGCTGTCTAATTGACTCAGCACTATTTTATTAATTTTCTTACTCACTATTCTTTCCTAACTGCCCTGTAGCGCCACCATCATCGTAAATCAAGTGCCCATAAATACAGAGGTCTGTTTCTGGACTTTCCGTTCGGTTTCATTGGTCTGTTTTCTATTCTTGCACTGCTTTAATCAATGTAGCTTTATAATATGTACCCCAAGCTCTAGGATCTGAAGAGTGGGTCCTCCCTCCTTGTTCTTCTTGGCTCTTTGCATTTCCATACAAGTGTTAGAAACACCCTCACATCTGCTGACTTTGAATGGATTGCATCAAAACTACAGATCAGGTTAAAGAAAATTTACACCTTTATATGAATATTTGAATTTGTGTCTGTGGTATATTCCTTGATTCATTTAAACCTTCCCTAGTTTCTCTTAGTAGAGTTTTATAGTTTCCTGTGTAAAGGTCTTACACATCTTTCATTAGATCCATCCTTAATTAAGTATTTGAGTTTTTGGATGCTATTGTCAATATTTTTATTTTTTGCATTTTGTTTTTCTAATTGTTCATGATTGCTGTATGTTTTGGTTTTGGCTTTGGTTTTTTTGGCCAGGCCATGCGGCACGCAGGATCTTAGTTCCCTGACCAGGGATGGAAGCCGGGCCCCCTGCATTGGGAGTGTGGAGTCTTAACCACTGGACACCCAGGGAAGCCCCTGGGGTATGTTTTTTTGTTTTTTAAAAAAATTTTATTTATTTATTTTTATATTTATTTATTTTTGGCTGTGTTGGGTCTTCATTTCTGTGCGAGGGCTTTCTCTAGTTGAGGCAAGTGGGGGCCACTCTTCATCACGGTGCGCGGGCCTCTCACTATCGCGGCCTCTCTTGTTGCGCAGCACAGGCTCCAGACGCGCAGGCTCAGTCATTGTGGCTCACGGGCTCAGTTGCTCCGCAGCATGTGGGGTCTTCCCAGACCAGGGCTCGAACCCGTGTCCCCTGCATTGGCAGGCGGATTCTCAACCACTGCGCTACCAGGGAAGCCCCTGGTGTATGTTTTGATCCTCCAAAGCTGTGTGACAAACCACCCCAAACTTCACATTGTGAAATAACAGCCCTTTTGTGGTCCTCGTGGTGAGCAAGCCGGACGAGGCACCATGACAGCGTCTCCCCTCTGCTCCTGGGTGTGAAAGCAGGGGGACTTGAATGGCTGGGGGAACCATCTGGAGGCTTCTTTGCTCAAATGCTGGACACTTGGGCTCCTCGGGGACTGTTCACAGACACCCTTCATGAGCCCTCTTGCAGCTCAGTGCTGGATTCTGAGAGGGAGAGCACCGAGGGCCACCCTGCAGAACCAAGCATTTTCAGAGGCCCAGGAGGAAGCTCTCCGCCTCTCCCGACTGAAGCTCCCGACTCCGCTCTCCCGCAACATCATTTCTACCTCCTTCTACCGCTCACAAGTGGAGTCATAAGCCCACCCAGATTTGAGGGGAAGGGAAGGAAGCCCCATCTCTCGATGGGGGAGAGGGTGGTAAGTCACACTGCAGAGGAGCATGTGGGGTGGCAGAGGTTGCCATGGGCCACTTTGCAAAATACATCTGTCACGTGATTTGTAGATACCACTGATGTTAGCACGGTGACCTTGCAAAACTCATTTATTAATTTGAATGTTATCTTCAGATCCTTCTGGAATTTTATTTACACACGTTGTCCTCGGTATCCACAGGGGATTGGTTCCAGGACCCCCAAGGGTACCAAACTGGAAGATCCTCAAGTCTTTTACGTAAAATGGCACAGTCCACACTCCGGTTGGTTGAATCCAAGGATGCGGAAGCCGCATCTACAAGGGCCAACACTATGCAAATTTTAGTTGTCCTTTTCCAATCCTTACGTTTTTTACTTCTTGTTCAATACTTGGTTTCTTCATTGTCCCATAAGTGATTCTGTTATACTGTTGAGTTTGCTCTCTTTCCATTCACAGGCTACAATTGTTTTGAAAAATATTCTATAAAAAGACAGACAGTGCTAAGGCTACAAAGAAAAGATGGGAGGGAGTGATGAATAGTGATGGGGTTGGGGACAGGGAAGGATTTATTTTCTTCCTATATCTAATTTTTGCAGCCCTTGATTCATTTTTTTTTTAGGCCCAAAAGTATACAACTGGTTTGAAAAAGTTTATTTCACAATTTAACCAAACTTTCTAAGAGGTTCCTCTTAGAAACAAATAACTTAGATCCTCTTTTTCATCTCAGCAAATAGTTGATTTTCAAAGCCTGTGGGATATTTCCCTCCACCTTGCTGTTGGGCCAGCTCAGTTGGGGTCACGGGAAGAGCCACCTCCTGTGTAGTGAGCACTTGAAGTCTGGAGATCAATCCAGAAGAAATGTACAGAGGTAACTGAACACCAGCTCATGGAAAATATGATGTGAGTAAACCACAGGCCACAAATTTTAGGAAAGGGGCATGAGCACGTAGAGACCAGCCCTCCCAATGTATCGTATGCCGTTCAAAGGTGAAACCCAGCCCTCTGAGGGCAAGGACCAAGTTCTATGATTGCTAAGTGGGATGACAGAGCATCACTAAGTCGGTCCCAGGAACTCCAGGGCTTGAGATGCAGATGCCCAAGATGCAGACAGTGGAGCATCCGGAATGAGGGGTAAAGCCGTGCTCCCCGAGTCAACAGAACAACCTTCTGAGTAGGATTTGGAAAATGCCGGGGTGAGGCACAGCAACTAGAGAAAACATCCCAAAGGCCCGCTTCTCAGTGGACAGGCCAGGAAAAACACATCTGGTGGGAGCGTAGCCAAGACTACCAAGGAGGGAAACAGCAACATCAAGTGTAGGGTCAGATGCCGCCCATCCCTGTGTCAGTGTGGGAAAGGCCCGGCCACAGCGCTGTGCCCGGGGTGGGCTGGGACGAATGCTGCTCAGCCAGCAGCAGGGCGATGTCGGCAGCAGCGGGACAGACACGCCAAGCCGGCAGCCCCACACCCTCATCTCCCTTCCCCGAGGCATGTTTGTTTCTCTTCTGCGACGGCTGCGTCAGGAGCTACCTGCTTGCCTTTCTCCTCTGGCAAAGGTCCCTGCTCAGCCAGCTGCTTCAGATCTGCCTCCGGTCACGGGCCATGTCCATTGCCCTGGGCCACCAGGTCCTTTGGGAGATGTCTGGCTGGCAAGCAGGTGTCCTGCAGCTTCAACGTGGAGAAAGGCTCATGTCCTCCAGAAGGGGGCGCCCTGGTGTGGGACGCGGGCGGGGCAGGGGGTGCTTCCGTCTTCCTGATTGTCTTGCTGGGTCCCACACCACTGAGCCCTGCAGGTGGAGCAAAGGAGAGGGTGAGCTCTCCTTCCCAGGAAAGGCGGCACCCAGCTACCACAGGATTGATCTCCTCAGCCAGGGTCCTGACCCAGATCTGTTTTCTCCAAAAGCCCACACTCCTTCCATGTCAGCACACTCAAAACAGCGGAAGATTTATTTACTACATGGCAGGAGAGAATGGCAGTTGGCTAATATCTTAAACACCTTACACCATACACGGTAGGTGAACTCGAAATAAGCAGTTAAATATGGAATGACAGGACAATGCATGGAGAATAGAATTGAGTGTTGAAGCAGTTGAGATCATAGAAGAAACAATTGACAAATTAAAATGTACCTGCAGGGAATTCCCTGGCGACCAGTGGTTAGGACTCCACACTTTCACTGCCGAGGGTCCGGGTTCCATCCCTGGTCGGGGAACTATGATCCCACAAGCCACACGGTATGCCCCCCCCCCAAAAATGTACCTGCAAATGATAAATACCAAGATGATAGCATAAACAGTCAGTGCATAAGAAGAGATCTCACACAAGAATACATGCAAGTGATAAGAATAAATTAAAGCAAACTTTGAAAGAGATTGAACTTTTTTTTTTAAATTTATTTATTTTTATTTATTTTTATGGCTGTGTTGGGTCTTCGTTTCTGTGCGAGGGCTTTCTCTAGTTGGGGCAAGCAGGGACCACTCTTCATCGCGGTGCGCGGGCCTCTCACTGTCGCGGCCTCTCTTGTTGTGGAGCACAGGCTCCAGACGCGCAGGCTCAGTAATTGTGGCTCACGGGCCCAGTTGCTCCGCAACATGTGGGATCTTCCCAGACCCGGGCTCGAACCCGTGTCCCCTGCATTAGGGGGCAGATTCTCAACCACTGCGCCACCAGGGAAGCCCAAGAGGTTGAACTTTACACGTAACTTACAAAAATTAAAATTGGTATTATTTAAAATTGTGAAACTCGCCAAACACTTTAAGGTATTAATTAATGACAGTGAAGTGCAGGAATGAGTCACAAAATCCTCTTCTTCCGGGACGTTATCTTAGGGCGTCACCCATGAGGAGCAAGGCGTGCTTGTCCTAGAGGTCAGTGGACCGCAGAGGTGAACAGTGTGCTCTTCGGTGCTGGGCACACCTCAGTGGAGATCCTGACTCTGTGCTATTTACCGGCTATGTAACCTTGAGGCAGTGACTTAACCCAGCTAAGCTTCAGGCTCTTCCATTACCAAATGGAAGCTAATAATATCTGATACAAAGTTGCTAAGTGCTCAGTAAGTGGAAGCAAGCGGAATTGAGGACTGACCCACAGTAGGTGAAAGCAGGAAGCAGGCAGCATTCAGCAGGAGGACAGTTAGGAAGATGATCGTATACTAAGTAGATAGACTATTTGGAATCCATTAAAAAGACAACTATGAAAACTCTGTTAAGGAAATCTGCTTAGGATGTGTGGAATAAAAATATGATGGAATTTTCTACGCTACTAGGATTATAGGGAAATAAACTATGCCTGCCTATGAGCAAAGAGTGGAAAAGAACAGGATAAGGGAAAATGAGGGAGGTGATTTCATGGAGAGTTAAAACTTTTTCTTAAATGTATCTGCAATATATGAAAACCAAGGATAAAAAGGATTCCTGAAAAGAAACTTCTTGAGTTATAAGAGTGGAAACTGAGAGTCCCACCTGCCCCGTGGGAAAAGGTAACACAGATGATGTCCACTGATTCAGTTAGTATTTACTGAGCCCTGTGACATGTCAGATCTTTGAAAACAAAGATCCTGTCCTCACAAGCTAGTCGGGAATAAACCTATAAAAAGAACAACCAATTAGATGCCATTGTGGCAAGTGCATTAACACAAATACGCTCAGACCATTTTTCCTTTTAAAGAGTTGAGGGCTTCCTGGAGGAGGTGGTCAGCAAGTCTTAGAGGCTGGGATAGGTAAGTCAGTTGATGAGAGGTGAAAGAAGGGGGGTCCTTGGAAAAGTATGGAAAGAGGCAAGAGATGAGACTGGAGGGAGAGGTAGGGCCAGATCATAAAGGGCATTGCGTGTTACCCAAAGGAGTTGAAGTTTCATACTACAACAAAAAGTTGAAGAGGGTGTTTTGCAGACAACCAAGAGAAAAGTGATGAGGCCCGGAGCAGCAGCAGTGGCAATCAGAGGAGAGGGCTCTTTATAAATATCTTTGAGAAGAGTATTAACAGGATGGTGTGGGGAGAAAGAGCTGCAAGAGGAACAGGGAAGAATCAAAGATAACTTTGATGTCAACTTTCACCAAAACAGGGAACCAGAAACTTGCAGGATAGGATTGCAGAACGTTGGCTAGGTTGGGGCCAAAAGTTTTTGGACTTGTTCAATTTGAGAAGCCTTTAGGATGTCTCCCTGGAGATATTCATCAGGTAATTAGGTGAACGGGTCTGAGGTTTAGGAGAAGGATGTCAACCAAAAATATCTGAAAGTCATTTAATGAATGAGTATTTAAGTATTTTAATGAATGGGGTGAGGACAGGAGAAAAGAATGATCATTTTTTTTTGGAGGTTCTACACTATTAAGGAGCTTCACATACACTGTCTCATTTAAACCTCACAGCCACCCCATGAATTTTATGTAGGAGGAAGCTGAAGCTCCAAAACTTTACATGAAGAATTAGGACTCTATTGCAAGTAACAAAGGTAGCTCAATGAAAGATTTGTTGTCAGGATACAGGGGACTCTCATGCACTCAAGGGCAGAGATGAGAGAGGGGAGAGTCACATTCTCTTGTTTTTTATTTTACAAAGCTCCCTTTTGCAAAGGCTGCCAGATGAGGAACAAGCAGATTGGAAAGTGGCAAGAGCAGAAACAAGGGGACCTGTGGAGCACATTTTCCTTTCTGTCGCCTCCTGCAAATCAGTCATGAAGCTAAGTTTTATTCGACGAGACTTGGCTTTGGCTTGAAACCAAAATAAAATGAGTGATCATGGAGAAAAGATGTCACCTGCTTTTTGCCAATTTTGGTCTGAAAGTTGCCAAATTCCAAGATTCATTTTCTTTGGGTAAAGCTGACTATGTATAAACTCAAATGCACAGAGTGTAGATTTTAATAACCACACTTAGAATAATAAACATGAGTTTAAGTAGAAATTCTCTTTTTAACATTTTTATGCCAACAGATTTTCCTTCAGACTTGCTTTTCATCTGAAAGCTGGAGGAATACAGTGGAAAGAATTCTGTAGTAGGAATCATTGAAAACTGTGGTTTTGCTGCAGCTCTATTTCCTGTTTGTTGTGTAACCTAGGACAAGCAGACTCACCCTTCCTGGATTCTGAAGCGTCCTCTGTAAAATGAGAGATTTGGACTCAAGCAAGTTCTTCTCAAACTTTCATGTGCATGTGAATTTCCTGGGGATGTTGTGAAAACAGTTTCTGATTCACTAGGTCTGGGGTGGGGCCCGAGACTCTGCATTTCTTTTTTTTTTTTTAATTTATGGCTGTGTTGGGTCTTCGTTTCTGTGCGAGGGCTTTCTCTAGTTGCGGCGAGCGGGGGCCACTCTTCATCGCGGTGCGCGGGCCTCTCATTATCGCGGCCTCTCTTGTTGCGGAGCACAGGCTCCAGACGCGCAGGCTCAGTAGTTGTGGCTCACGGGCCCAGTTGCTCCGCGGCATGTGGGATCTTCCCAGACCAGGGCTCGAACCCGTGTCCCCTGCATTGGCAGGCAGATTCTCAACCACTGCGCCACCGGGGAAGCCCCTAAAAAAAATTTTTTTTTAAATTTTTTGGCCGCTGCACAGCATTTGGGATCTTAGTTCCTCGACCAGGGATTGAGCCCGCGCCCCCTGCAGTGGAAGCGTGGAGTCTTAACCACTGGACCTCCAGGGAGGTCCCCTCCACATTTCTAACAAGCTCCCATCCTCATGGTCCATGACGACACTTTAAGTAGATCAACCTCCAAGGTGCCACTAGGCTATAAGCTTGCCAAATAAAGAAAAGCATTATGTCAACAATTGAGAACAATAAAGATATATTTTTTAAAAAAATGTTTCACATTTCTGTTTATAAAGGTAATCCATCTGATCAAAAATTTTAAAAAATTACCCGACATATAAAGTACAAGGGCTGAAAATCATCCAGAGTGAAACACCACTTGAAGTGGTGTGCTTTCTTTTTACTTGGTTACAAAGAATGCGAGGGCTAAGTCTCAGTAATCTTTTGTATGACCTTGTCTTTTAAAATCAGATAGTGAAGCTGGAACCTTTTTCCATTTGTCGCCCATCAGTCGGGCATTAATTGATTTGAATTCAGTTCCTCCTGTTGGGGTAGATTTCCTCCTGCATTATGTGATTTCCAGTTGCTCAGTGCCTGGATGCAAGAGGAGGGAATGAATGACTTTCCAGGGTCATCTCTGCCAGGCTGAATGAACCTGGAGTGGTCTAGAAGAAAAAGGAGCTGAGTGAACACTGAGAACAATTTGTAAGAGGTTTAAAGAAAAATTCTGAGTTAAGATGTGTTGAGAGCTGATCAACGGACATTAATGTTTGGGGAATGACTTATTGTAATCATTATTGATCAAGGAGGAATCTTGCCTAATTCCTCTGTGTTTTCCCCAATGACAGGTAATGTTAGAGCTATTTGAAAGTACTTAGAATGATTGCAGTAATAACAATATAGCCATAAGAGATTATTGGTCATTAAAAACATATATGTGACACATTTGTAAGGCTCTATTAGAAATGATTGAAATATACAACTATTAAATATAAGATTAAACACTCCAAATATCAAATTGAATTTATTATTTACACTTTTTCTTTGTCACCTCAAAGCAGTAACAATTCCTAATTTAGCATACAGTGAGGTTATTATAATTACAAGTCTGTGATATGTTTATATTTTATAACTTGAGGAAAATTTCAAACTGTGTATATAGATTTATATCGATGTATCTATATTCATGTTCATAAAATAAGCCAAATGAAAAGAAAGCAAAACTATTGTCATTGTGTAGCTAACAATGTGTTAAGAGAAAAGGTTGTTGGAAATAATGTCCTTAATAACTCAACCATCTAGCATGACAGCGAAATACATAGTATGTAAGTTAACATTTTAGATAAATGATACTCATCATTCTAAGTACCAGAATTTAGGTTAAAAGAAACTTTTTTGAAACACATAGAATTTTACCTTTAATAGAGGGTTCTGAAAATATTTCAGTCTTTGGGATTGAACATGTTATAATCTCTATCGATTATTCTTTGCTTCTGTCCTAAATCACCTAAGACTTTAGAAACCTTGAGTCTTTTGTTTTTAAATCATGGTCATTTTCTTTTATACAAGTTACAAATAGTCATTGTAGAAAAAATATCAAAATGCAATAAAATATAAAAAAGCAAACAAAAATCATCCCCAATGTCACTGTTGAGAAAAAACCATTAGCAGACCTAGCCCCAGCCAGGGCTCAATCCCTGGGGGGCGCTGAGGAGCAGCAGGAGGGGGGAGGGAAGGGAGTCAAGGGATGGACATCTTGTCATTTTTTTCTTTTTTTTTTCTTTGAATAAATGTCACTTTTTTTTTTTTTTTTTTAAATTCCAGGAGGAAATACCGATAGTTCAACATTAGTGTGTTTTTTTTTTTTATAGCTACTTTATTTATTTCTTTCTTTTTTAAATTTTTTTTTTTTTTTTTTGGCTGTGTTGGGTCTTCGGTTCGTGCGAGGGCTTTCTCTAGTTACGGCAAGTGGGGGCCACTCTTCATCGCGGTGCAGGGACCGCTCTTCATCGCGGTGCGCGGGCCTTTCACCATCGCGGCCCCTCCCGTTGCGGGGCACAGGCTCCAGACGCGCAGGCTCAGTAGTTGTGGCTCACGGGCCCAGCTGGTCCGTGGCATGTGGGATCTTCCCAGACCAGGGCTCGAACCCGTGTCCCCTGCATTAGCAGGCAGACTCTCAACCACTGCGCCACCAGGGAAGCCCTAAATGTCACTTTTTGAGGCAAAAGAAGGAACCGTGAACATTTCAGACACCCTTTTCTTTGGGGTAGGCGCCGTCTCTTCTCCCAAAAACACTAATCCATTTCCCTAACCTAGTCAACCTCCAAACCCCAGAGGCTCTCCCCACCCCACCTGAATTCCTCTGAAAATGATTCAGTGGGGGCTACAATGTCACTCCACCTCATTTGCTGGACCAAATCTGGAGGGAGAACCCCCAAGTTAGGTGGCCCAGGGGGTTGTCCCCAGGTGGGGGGAGTAGGGGAGAGAAAATGGTAGCCATTTTTACATTATTTTGTATAGTATTTATTGATTCAGGAAACAAAGACAAAATTCTGAATAAAATGACTTGGAAACTGAAAAAAAAAAAAAACCACTAGCAGTTTAGTGACCTTTTTGCACACTGTGTGAGTTTCCTAGGACACAAGTCATTGGACTTTGGGCCCATCCTAGTCCAACACAAACACGTTGTAACTAGTCATATCTGCAAAGACGCTGTTTCCAAATAAGGTCACATTCTGAGGTTCTGCGTGGAGGTGAATTTGAGGGGGACACCATTCAACCTACTACACACCTAATATAATATATATAACTATAACAAAAGGTTCATGTTTTATAGATAACTTAGTTCCCTTTTCATTTAATATATCGTCAAGTTTCCCTATGTCTTTCAAATTCAGCATTTTAATTTTTATAGAGTGTCCTGTCATTTGAATATCACATCGTCTACCTAACTTGTTACTTCAGACATTTAGACGGTTTCCAGCCTTCACTATTATGAACAGCTCTGATGAATCTATAGATGCCCGAGTCTTTGAGGTTATCTCTGCTTATTTCTTTGGTATAATTTCTTGTGAGGTGAATTATTGGATAAAGAGTATGAACATTTGAAAAGCTTGTGATATACCTTGTTTAATTAAATTCCAGAAAGAAGGCACCAATTCACTGTCACCAGGGAGAGGAGCCAGCCCATCGTACAGCATCCGCTTCATAGTGTACATTATAGTTTTCTGCATGTTTGACAAGCAGACAGGCAAGGAAAGGACATCTCTTCCTTTCTACTTTTATTTTCTGTGAGGTTGCATCCTTTTTGTTGTTGTTATTTAATGGCTATTTGCGTATCCTTTTTATGAGTTACCAGTTTACGCCTCTTAGCTCCAACTATCAGCATCTATTTCTTGCTGTCTCACTGGTGAATATGCTGATCATTCTCATCCCTTTTATAGTTTGCTGTGAATTAAGAAACTATGTAGAGGGGCTTCCCTGGTGGCACAGTGGTTAAGAATCCGCCTGCCAATGCAGGGGACACGGGTTCGAGCCCTGGTCTGGGAAGATCCCACATGCTGCAGAGTAACTAAGCCCTTGAGCCACAACTACTGAGCCTGAGCTCTAGAGCCTGCGAGCCACAACTACTGAGCCCATGCGCCACAACTACTGAAGCCCGTGCGCCTAGAGCCTGTGCTCTACAACAAGAGAAGCCACCGCAATGAGAAGCCCACACACCGCAAGGAAGAGTAGCCCCTGCTCGCTGCAAGTAGAGAAAGCCCGCGCACAGCAACGAAGACCCAATGCAGACAAAAATAAATAAATAAATAAATTAATTAATTAAATTTATTTAAAAAAAAGGAAAGAAAGAAACTATGTAGACATACACCCCTACTTCCCTTTTCCCATTCTTTGGATCATCTCTGAACCTTGTACAGACTTCAATTACTGCCTTCATATCTTAATTGCTTACAGGCCTCTTTCTTTCCTAAGACTCTGAGGCCCTTGGGGCAAGGTCCATGTCTTACTTGTGTTTTTGTATCTTCAGCAATCAGCACAGATACTCAATACCTATTTGTTGAACTGAATTGTTAGATTTTGATCTGGAAATTTTCTCAGTTCCTTGTTTAGATAGAAATAACTAAATCAGGATATCTAAAATAAGGAGAGATTCTAAATGGGACTGAGTAAAGTGCATAGGGTTTAATTCTCGAAGGTTGTATTTCCACTTTAAATTTTTAGAAGTAGTGTTTTTTCCTCCCATATTTCTCAGCTATATTTCTAAGGTAATTGAGACTGTGAGTAACATCATCTAAATAGGCAAAGTGTTACTGTAGCAAAAATAAGCATAATAATAACAATAATCTTAAAAGGGAACCCTCTTGCACTGTTGGTGGGAATGTAAATTGATACAGCCATTATGAAGAACAGTATGGAGGTTCCTTAAAAAACTAAAAATAGAATTATCATATGACCCAGCAATCCCACTCCTGGGCATATACCCAGAGAAAACCATAATTCAAAAAGACACACACACCCCAATGTTCATTGCAGCACTATTTACAATAGCCAGGTCATGGAAGCAACCTAAATGCCCACTGACAGACGAATGGATAAAGAAGCTGTGGTACACATATACAATGGAATATTACTCAGCCATAAAAAGGAACGAAATTGGGTCATTTGTAGAGACGTGGATGGACCTAGAGACTGTCATACAGAGTGAGGTAAGTCAGAAAGAGAAAAACAAATACATATATTAACACATATATGTGGAATCTAGAAAAATGGTACAGATGAACTGCTTTGCAAGGCAGAAATAGAGACACAGATGTAGAGAACAAACATATGGACACCAAGGGGGGAAAGCCAGGTGGGGAGTGGGGTGGAGGTGGGATGAATTGGGAGATTGGGATTGACATGTATACACTGATGTGTATAAAATGGATAACTAATAAGAACCTGCTGTATAAAAAAATAAATAAAATAAAATTCAAAAATTCAAAAAAAAAGAACCTGATGTATAAAAAAATTAAATTAAATTAAATTTAAAAAATAATAATGATAATTTTAATGGAATAGACATATAATAGTATTATGATCAGAATAAGACTTGCAATTGTCAAAAATTTTTATTTCATATTGTTTCTGTTGAAATCAGTGGCTCTACTTATAGTAAGTGTAGCACAAATTTATGCAATTTGTAGATTTTGAAATTAATCCCCATTCAAAATTCAAATATGAAAAAGCATCAGTCTAACTCTACTTTAGAAGTGCTTTGAAAAACTGGAAACAAATGAATTTTAAAACATAATTTGAAAAGTTATGAGAACTCTTAAAAATTGCATTGGCTGCAAGAACTTCTTACAAACATCTTTTATAAACATGTTTACATGGTCAAATTTATTTTCCCATGAATATTAAAATAAACCATTGCCACAAATGGGTTTTCTGTTCTGGTCCTTTTTTATGCCTTAGATGTCTTTTAACTCCATTCATGCTTTTCCCTCTCTCCATCACAGACTATCAAAACGCCGCACACCCTATAGGACCCAGTCCAAACCATGTTTGCTGAATTCAGAATGCCTTTTTTTCGTTCATCATAACCAAAAAGAGCTCTTTCCATCCTCTCTATTTTCTCATGGCACGCTGTTTTTAGCACTTTTGTAGCTCTTAGTAATTCTGCAATACGGTCTAGTTATTTGTGAACATTTTATTTTTTTCCCTGTGGATTGTAAACATCTAAAGAACGGCGGTGAACACAGGAATCATATGTTAGTACTCAAATATTATTTGTGGCAATGGCTCTAATAAAGAACATTTGAAGGGCATACATCTTAACTGTTTGGAGGTTGAAAGTGGTTTTTAGAAATGTTGGAGACCTGGCATTTCTGGAGGTTCAACAGCCCGCCCTCTTTTAAAATTATGAGGACTCTATTTTATTATAAAGATCTGCCCAGACCCTCTCTAACACTGCGCGTGAATGCCACGTGCATGTGCTTGCGTGCGTGCGCGCGCGCGCGCACGGGGAATCAACCCTGGTAGCTGCTTTGCTGGGAGAAAATCCATCGACCTCCAAGCCTCTGTTTCCCAGTTCTTAACATCTCAGATCGCTGGAATTTTCAGTAGTATTTTGTCGAAGGTGCTTTGGGGCTCTTCCGAGTGGAATGCAATCTCCTTTCCGCACCGCCTACCAGTGAGAGGTGAGGGGGGATTGCAGAGTGCGGGTATTTTACCAAACAAAATATGAGCCAGTTTAGGGCAATTTCCAGGTCTCAGCACAGAAGGGGCTGGATCTGTCCGAGCTGAGGTTGGAGGAGCCATGTCGGCATAGGGATGCAACAGGATTCGGGAGGCGCGGCCGAAAAAGAAAGGCCACCTAGCGGGCTTTGTTTCCGATTCTGGCAGGTTCTCCGGCCAGAGATTTCAAACGTGAAGCCAGCCGAAGCACTTCCTTACACTAATTGGAAGGGGAGGGGGAGGGACTCATGTTACACCAGCTCGTATCTCCCTCCCCATAACTGCTAAATTGTAGCTTTAAAAGGAAGTGACATGGGGTGGGGAGAGACGTCAGCTGAGGACCACTTTTTTTTTTTTTTTTTCCGAAGAGTCCACCCCATGGGTGGAGTCTCGCTTTTTCTTTCCAGTGTTGGCTGACTTACAGCTCCTATAAACTAGTGGCAATTTCTGCACCCCAGCCTGCTCCCTTTCAGTTTCTGATTTCTAAGTCCATGTGTCCAGGGCTGCCAGAAAGGAGGTATGTGCCGTTCGTGCTATTTCCAGGCGACTTCACCTCTGGGCGTGGCGGATGTTTGCGCCCCTCTCTCTATCACCCTTATTCTCTCCTGGGCTGGATTTCATTAAAACCTCTGCAAGGGGTAGGTAAGAAAGAGGAGGCGAGGAAGGCGGAGAAGGAAGTGAGGCGACAGTGGGAACGTGGAGGGGCAGCCCTGGAAGGCAGCGGGGGCTTTGCTGCCGCACAGGGACCGTTTCTTTGTGCTCAGCTGGGGGAACGTGCCTGTCCGCGCTGTGATTTCGAGCTGCCGCGCTGGGGTTCATTTCCCCCTGCCCAGTCCCACCCCCCCCCCGACCCCCCGCCTCGGGTGAAAGAATTTTCTCTGCAACAGACGAAGCCGGGGAGAAGGTTCCTGTTACCGATCGGTCTCTTTTGTGTCATGCAACATGTTCTTCCGTCTCTGCCGTTTCTATGGCAACCACAAAAATACTACCCCAAGTGCAGCCCCGATATCCATTGCTTTATTTGTGATTGCTGCGCGTCGGCTGCTTTCCGCGCTGGTTCTCGCCCAGGCTGTTCAGAGGCAACCTGGCTTCGCGGCTACCCCTCCTCACCCCCGCTTTGGTTTTTCCCTATCACCGGAGGGCTGGGGGAGGGGAGTTGTCAAGGAAACGGGCATTTGTAATTACCTCTTTATTTACTGAATTTTCAGCCTATGACTTTCCTCATCATCTCTGGGAATTAGAAAAAGGAATGATTTGATGTTAATGTAAGTCTTCAGTTTCTGGTCTTTTTTGAAAACCTAAACTGTTCTCAAGACGTGATATTAATCCTGTGATCAAACTAAGTGGCGGGGAGGGGCGGGGAAGAGCACTTCTTTAGAGGAGGTGAGATCCTTGGAAAAAGTTGTAGAGGGTGTTTGAGAATTCACACTGACGTTATTGTCTGCCCAGGTCTGCCTAAAAGTCTGAATGTTTCAAAGAGGGGTCTTTGCTGTAGTCTGAACTTACTTAGCACACAATCCAAGTTCAACAAGTGTAAATGAGTAACAAATGGTAACTACCAGCAGGACTCTCGGTTTTTCGGGCATCTTCCTAATACGGATCAGCTGTCCACTCTCCTTAAGGTGAGGGTCCATAGACCTTCTCTTTTTTAAAACTGGGAAGAGATTAACCCAGCTGTGATTGTTAGTCAAGCATCCTCAGTTGGGGAAAAAAAAAAAAAAAGATATCATGAGATAAGGAAGAAAGTGTGTATCTGCAGTGTGTATGTGTATCTGATGTGTGTGTATGTGTGTGTGATGTGTGGTGTGTGTGTGTGTAGTTGGGCAGGGAAACTACTGAATCTTCTAAGTACCCTCTATGGAGAGAAAAAGAGTTGATTTTCAGGAAAAATATAAAACATGAGAGAAAAAAAGTATCATCTACATAGTATTATTAAGCAAAGTTAAATGTAATTAAAATCAAGTGACACATCTGTTGAACAGACATAGTCCAAATGGGCTTATTAGCAGGTAGGAGTCAAATTGATGCTTTTATTCAGTGCATCTGAGGAGATGTGTGACAACAGACACCATTCTTCTAATGGGCATCCTGAATTACCAAATTAGGCTTTATAGGACGGATCGATAGTAATCTCACCCTTGATTCTTAAAATTTTCTGTAGTTTTGGATAAAGATTTGTGAAGGTGGCTTAGCCTTCACAATGCCTTTCCACTATGAAGCCAAAAGCATCACTTAGAAACCTCAGAGTAACCCCTCCACAGGGAAGCAGGAAGAAGGGGTGGTTTAATGAGGTTCTGCTTGCCAAGATCCTTATCTCAACATGCTGTTGTCTATGACTTATAAAACTTTTTATAGTGCAAGAGGTCTTAAGTATTTCAGATACAAAAGTTATCTAAAAAGGGGGCTAAATAGCATGGCACAAAACTAATGGGAGGTAAGTAAAGACAAGAGAACTAGTTAAAAAGTTATAAAACACAGAAAAGTGTCATTAAAAAATATGACTATTGTTTTGGAAAGCACATGTTAGTACATATAAACAGTTGTAGGTTTATAGGTTTGCGATGTTTGCAAAGTGTGGAGACTAGTCAGACTAAGTTACTGTTTTTCCAGCCTGAGATGGTCCTCAAGGATGTAGACTTGACTACATGACCCATCTGCGGAGCAGATGGGAAGTGTGTAAGTCAAGTGTGTGGTGCGAGTACTCTTGAGTTTCCACATCTAGGAGTTTCACAGCAAAAAGCCTTGTAAGATGGAGTTCAAAGGAAAAGTAGCAAGAATTGTTTGGAATTTCAGCCAAAAAAAGGGAAATCACTGTCCTATGATCGGACCCTTAGTAGAAGTTAAAAACATAATTAACAGTCTTGATCCGGGGAGGGTCAGTGGAGCTATAGATGCAAAGCAAATTCTGGGTCCAGTGAAAGAGGCTGGATGGAGGTGATGCTGAGGAAATAACTGGTGAAGCTGGAGTCAGTCACCATCGTGTTGGGATTTCATGGCTCTGAACTGTGTGCTGTCAAGTTTGTGAAGAAAACAGAAGTGGTGGTCTGTGTTTGCAAGTTTAAAATCCTCCAAACAGGGGTGACAAAGTGTGTAGATGGGCACAGAGCTGGAGAGAAGGAGGCAAGGCAAGAGGGAAATGAGAAGCGAGATGCTGTGAGTCTGGGAAGAAGTAGAGGATGGTGACATTGAAGGTTTGAAGGGGAGGGGACAGACGATTCAAGGGGAAGAGGCAAAGGTGTCTCAGGTAACAGGGACAGATGGTGAGAGATGGGTCCTGGTTCATGGTTCTTGTCCAAAGCAGGAAGAAGTCCATCTTTAGTATGGAAATAGCCCAGGAGCAGTCTGTGCTGGTGGAAAGAACTAGTAGGGATTCAGGGACAGAATTTTGTTTAACCCAGAACGAGACTGGTAGAAAAGAAGGACTATGTAAGTAGGAGGCAGAATCCTTCGTAATTCAGTTGTTCCTGAGTTGAAGCTCTAAAAACTGCAATCAGACTTAAATCAGACTTTAAACAAGTCAGAAATTTGGAAGCGGGAACTCCGCATGCACCCACAACGTCATTCTAATAATACCGACCATTGCTGTTGCTTTAAATTGTGGGGTGCTCAGATGAGCATTTGGCAGACTTACTATATTTTGTGCAATCTGCTGTATTCTGAAAAGGAGGTCTAGTGGGTATGGGAAGACACTGTGTTCACAGTTCTGAAAGGTTTTTGATGCCTAAACGTTCATATGTAATCACTCCGGGCTTAAAAACTATCTCACATCACCCAGAACCTGGGCAACTCTAATTCAATAATCTTTGTCCCAGGACAGAATCCATTTGGAAAGTTTTGGAACTCGGAAATTTGGCTTCATGTATGGACCAGGGAGAATCACTGCTAAGGTTCTGGGAAAGAGGAAGCTTAAATCATGAACTTGTTCTTTTAACAGTATTTCTTGTGCGTTTATTATGTGCCGAGTGCCGTGGACACACTGTGAGCAAAACCGCATACAGTGTAAATAGCTAGTTTTCAAATATCCGAAGGGTTTTTAAGGGAGATACTGTGACTGGCTGATCTCCATTCTCTTCTAATGACTGAATAAGAGGAAATATTTTAAAACAAGAGCAATTTTTGGTGAACGTTATCATGGAACAATCTATCTAACCTGTCTTTCTTTATTTTTCAAGACTTGTTCTGCAAAGATTTTCTACTTGTGTTTGTTTTTGTTCCTCCAGTCTGGTTTGCTTTACTTCTTCCTTTCATCTTTAGTCCTACCTTTCAGTCACCATTCATTCATTCATTCATATATCATCCATCCACCCATTTACTCATTCACTCAACAAATGATATCAGTATCATGTGTCAGTTACTATATATTATGGATATAGCAATAAATGGGAAACTATTTCTTCCCTAAAAAAGCTCAGGAACTATTAGAGAGACAGATGTAGAAACAGCCCCTTAAACCAGGGCATATTGTTCTTTTTTCTTTTTTTAAATTAAACTATAGTTGATTTACAATATTGTGTTAGTTTCAGGTGTACAGCTTCAGATTCTTTTCCATTATAGGTTATACAAGGTATTGAACATAGTTCCATGTACTATGCAGGAAATCCTTGTTTATCTGTTTTATATATAGTTGTGTGTATCTATTAATCCCGTGTTTAAAATTTTTTCCTCCCCCTCCCCTTTCCCTTTTGGTAACCATAAATTTGTTTTCTATGTCTGTGAATCTGTTTCTGTTTTGTAAATAAGTTAATTTTTATTATTTTTTTAGATTCCACAAATCAGTGATGTCATATAATGCTTGTCTTTCTCTGCCTGACTTACTTCACTTAGTATGATAATCTCTAGGTCCGTCTGTTTTGCTGCAGATGGCAATATTTCACTCTTTTGAATGGCTGAGTAATATTCCACTGTGTAATATACAGGGGTAATTGTCTTTGATTGAAGCATCTGTTGGCTAACGGCACCAGATGCTTCTTTCATTGAACCATTTTATACATAGATTGTTCTGGGCAGAGAGGGAGAGAGTGCTTAGCAGTTGACTGTTCATCTTATAACTTTCTTGTCTCGTCCTTCATTGGTTGAGCTTATGTTTGATGTCAGTAAACATTTGTTGATTAACGATATGGAAGAAGTGAGGTTTTGACCCTGGGCACACAGAGGCACAGAGGGCAGAAGGTTTGTAAATTCTCTTCCTGGAAAATACAAACTGAGTGAGATAATCTCTCAAAGTTCCCTCAGAGTGAGTTACCTGTAGACTCCGTGGGACTATAGGTCCCTCCAGATGGACTCAAAATATAACATTTTAAAAAGGCAGACTCCCAACTGCATCCAAATTATATGCCCATTGGTTTACTAGATAATCCTCTTGCCATTAGATTTCCCATAAGATGTTGCAAGTCTATGTCTTGTTCGACAAAAGCAAGTGGGTTTCAACACTTTAAATCTAAATACCCCAAATAAATAATGTTAAAACCTTGTTGCAACACTTCCTGTTTGTATTTCCTGCTGTCATGCAGCTCCTCTCAGCAGGACTGTCTGACCACACGTGATTTCTACCTTCAGCAGGAAATTATATGGGCAACCTAACCAAGTTCATCCGGAATGCCCCGCCTCCGGTGCCCCCCTGACCTTCAGAGAAAAAACGTTTAGCAAATTCCCCCTCTTCTTTGTTTTTTTTTTTTTTTTTAAACATCTTTATTGAAGTATAATTGCTTTACAATGGTGTGTTAGTTTCTGCTTTATAACAAAGTGAATCAGTTATACATATACATATGTTCCCATATCTCTTCCCTCTTGCATCTCCCTCCCTCCCACCCTCCCTATCCCACCCCTCTAGGTGGTCACAAAGCACTGAGCTGATCTCCCTGTGCTATGCGGCTGCTTCCCACTAGCTATCTATTTTACGTTTGGTAGTGTATATATGTCCATGACACTCTCTTACCCTGTCACATCTCACCCCTCCCCCTCCCCATAGCCTCAAGTCCATTCTCTAGTAGGTCTGTGTCTTTATTCCCGTCTTGCCACTAGGTTCTTCATGACCTTTTTTTTTTTTCCCCTTAGATTCTATATATATGTGTTAGCATACGGTATTTGTTTTTCTCTTTCTGACTTACTTCACTCTGTATGACAGACTCTAGGTCCATCCACCTCACTACAAATAACTCAGTTTCTTTTCTTTTTATGGCTGAGTAATATTCCATTGTATATGTGTGCCACATCTTCTTTATCCATTCATCCGATGATGGACACTTAGGTTGCTTCCATGTCCTGGCTATTGTAAATAGAGCTGCAATGAACATTTTGGTACATGACTCTTTTTGAATTATGGTTTTCTCAGGGTATATGCCCAGTAGTGGGATTGCTGGGTCGTATGGTAGTGTTATTTTGATTGTGGATGAGATCAGCTTCTCCCTTCAGCAGGAAGTTGTTTCAATCTCTCCCCTCTGACCTTGGGTCACACATGATGGCTATTTCATGGTCATTTCTATGTAGGATCCAACAAGAGAAGAGGCACATTGTGTACTTCATGGTAGTTTGAAACCGGACACTGAAATTCCTGCAGGAGATTATTCCTCAGCCTGGGGAATGACAGGTAACTTGTAGAAGCCATCAGGGACGCTGAGGTGACTGGCCAACCTGTAGGATATGTATGAGAATGATAGCAGCCCACCTGTGCTGAGGGCACCCTATGGGCAAGTCTATTACACAGACCTCACATTTATTCATTCCCTTTATCCTCATAACAAACGAGCAGGTTAAAACTGTTATCAATTTGCATTTTAGATAGAGAAAGTAAAGTTGAGAGAGAGTAAGTTACTCCCCTAATACCATAATAAGTAACAGAGCTGAGATTGGACCCAAGACCATGGTACCCCACCGCTGACCCCCTATTTCCGTGGTATCGTATTTATGCATCTATGCCCTGGCCAGCCCAGTGCCTGGGACATAGACACACAGTATTTCTACAGTTGTGAGCAGCTCTCTACCGTATGGACCTTCCCTTGCATGCCTTCCATCCTACATTTTAGGAGCTTCAGAAATTTTGGAAGAGAGAGTAGTATTTTAGAACTTGGGCGGTGGGGCGGGGGTGGGGGGAACTAATAGCCATACTTCTAAGACAAACTACTGTAATAGTTTTCAGGGGGCTTTATTATTTTGTTGTGGTTTAGCCAGAAAGGTGATACGGTGGGGGAAGGGAACAGGTCCTGTGATTCAAACATCTGAGTGACAGTGCAATTCATACATCAAATTAAATATGAACTTTTAGCAAAACCAATTTATAACCAAGGATTGAACTTTGCCGAGAAGTTGCTCTTAAGGATATCTGCTATCGCTGCTCTCAGTGGTTCCCAAGGCCATGGGTAGATGGAGTCAGCGTTTCTTGTCTGTTGTTGATTGTTAACAGATCAATTAGCAAGTTTAAAGGCAGAGTGTTATCTGAAAAGATACCACCAGTGCTTATCTTAGACAGACTTTGAAATGAGAATGGGAGAAATGCATTGAGTGAAGTTTGGTCTTTTTCCCATCTCTGTCAGCTCCCTCCTGAGCTGTCACCTCTCTGCGGGCAGAGGTTAACCCAGGCTGATGAAATTTTAAAGAGTCTGTCCATACCTAGCACTTCTTCCCAGGATGCTGCAGCCGTCAACACACAATCAATGCCATCATCTGAAACCTCCCCTTTCCTCTCTCCTTTGCTGTGGGGAAGGGTAGGTTGAAAGGAGACGTGGTGGGTAGCTTCCTTCCCAAATGTGTGTCACCCTTTGGGCCTGTCTCCCGAACCTCTGGCCTCTGCTGTCTTGACATTCTTCCTCTATCTCGTTCATTCTTCCTAAAAGTCACTCTTTCCAGATGCTATTACATTATAGACAATTCTTTACAGTTGTAGCCTCATGACTGCACTGGGGGCTTCTCATGAAAGTTTCTAGCACAGAGCAGCACGCCTGGCACTGAATGGGTGCTGTAGCCTAGACAAAAAAAAAAGTGGGCACAAGAGATCCAGGGTCAGATATGCCTGATCTGATGCCTTCCAGCCAGGTCCTCCCAGGTTGACATTCCTTTAGGGCAAGTTTTTTTTTTTTTGAATTTTATTTTTTTATACAGCAGGTTCTTATTAGTCATCAGTTTTATACACATCAGTGTATACATGTCAATCCCAATCTCCCAATTCATCCCACCCCACCCCACCCCACCCCCTGGCCCCCCGTAGGGCAAGTTCTTAATCTCAACACTGTTGACATTTTGGGCCAGATAAGTCTTTGTTGTGGGGCCGTCCTGTGCGTTCCTGGCCTCCATCGTCTACATGCCACCACCAGCCCAATTGTGACAGCCAAAAATGCCCCAGACTCTGCCAGATGTCCCCTGGAAGGGTGAAGTCACCTGCACTTGAGAACCACTGCTTTAGGGAATTGCCACGTCTGAGCTCACATGGTCGGCTCTCCCATCCAAGCAAACGCGTCCCTCAGGATTAACCTGTACTCCCCAGGTTTACAGACATGAGTCCAAACCAAAGGTGCAATTCATTCACTGAAATTAATAAATAGACAGGAATTGGAAAATAATAATAAAATAACTGAAAGGCAGACCTGAAACTGGAATGTATTCAAAGTTTAGTGCCCTTTCTCTGGCAAACCTGCTGCAGTCACCTTGTAACCCGAGGCTGCAGGGAGGGAGCTGGGCGGGGCTGGGTGGGCGGACAGTATCTCAGAACTCTGTTTAGGGAGACCCTGCCCATGGGCCTGGCCGGGCACGATGGATTAACATATCTATAGAAAGATTGGGAGCTGCTCGGCATAACTGACGTCACCTTTGCTGGGATTTGCTGATTTACCCCATTTCCTGGGTCTACACAGGGAACCACGTGCCCCATGCCCAGGTCTCACTAGTAATGGCTTGTCTCGGAGCACAGACCTCCAGCTGTGGTGGGTGTTTCCAGCCTCTCCCTCCTTCTGGTCTCTGGTCTCCAGCGCTTCCCACTGGGTTGGAGGCCAGCTTCCCTGTTCGTCCTGGACCCCCCTGCTTCAGGTAAGGCCCGCTCCCCAGCCCCATGCCTGGGGCTCACGTGGTGTTTAGGCTCTGCCCTGTCCCTTCTTTTTGTCTGCCCTTCTCCCTCCTCCCTTCCAGGACCTGAAAGATGGGAGTGAGTGGGGTGAGTCTGTTATTCCCACGCCCCACACAATTCCAGAATCTTCTTACAGCGTTTCTGAATCCTTGTGCCCAGCCTGTTATTGGCTGGGCACTGAGGGTACACGGATGAGCCAGACAGGGTCACTGCCTGGAGGACAGGCCAGAAACCTAAGTGGATCATTTTAACACACTGGTGGGAGAGTGCAGAGTGCTGCGGGAGCATAGAAAGGGGAGCCCCTGATCCCCCATCCAGTCTGGGGCTTCAGAAACGCTTCCTAGAAGTGGGGTGCTAATGCTGGGGTGCTCTGTTTACAGAGGGGCAGGATGTGAGTCAGGAAGTGATCAGAGACGAGAGTGTGCCCGGTGGTGAAGGGGCCTGGACGGCAGGGACAGTGAGGTGGGGGACACCCCGTTCCTTGGACCCTGTGAACTGATCTGGCTGGCATCGTAGGCAGGGAGAGCCCCGTCAGGCTGGTGCCTTGGTCCAGGAGACCAAGGTGGAGGTCAGGCCTGGGAGGACGTTGCAGAAAGAGCCGGGCTGAGAACTCCGGGAGATGGAGCCCCAGGATTTTGTAACGGGTTGTACAGAGGGCCGCTTGGATGCTCTGGGATAGTAAATACAGAAAGAAACCTTTCCTGTAATAGTCTTCCCAAAGGGTCACCTCTATTATGCTTTGTAATGTAGTCATTTATGCACTTTAATAATATCAACCCCCCTTATTCAGCATTTACTACTGTGTTGTGTGCTCTGCCTGGCCGATCCCATTTTGTCCTTATCCAGCCTTGTGGGTTGTGAATTCTTTTCTCTAGTCTGACTTGAAACTGAGGCATAGAGTGGTTAGCTAGCTTTCCTGAGTCACAGAGCTAGCAATACCTGTGGGTGGAGCAAAGACTGTGACTTTTGATCAAAGAAAGAATTATAAAAGCATCTTATTTACTTGTATGATGTATTCTTTCCCACAATTTCCCTGGATCTTCTTTTAGGGGGAAAGGATTTCCATAGCTTCAAAATGTGCAGAAATTCGTCTTAACCTCCCAAATCATGCAGAAGTTTAAGAAGTTACTTAAGACCAAACAATATAATGAAAGTTTCATGGTGTCTCTAAAATCCTCATTTGACCTCCATTCCTAGAGGAATAATAGAGTTAACATTTAAGGGAAACAGAGAGAGAGGACCACAGAGATATTTTAGGTGTGCCTGATTATTTTAATTATTTATGTTGGTTCCAATTTTAGCCAGATTGGCACTTCCTCCTTTCTCCCACTGGTTCTGTCTTCTGAAACGGCTGAACTGTGATTTGTCTTTAAGACAGTCTGGTTTAAAAAGCTTCCCTCTGGCCTGACTCCCCAGAGAAGACGTACCTTCTGTGCTTTGCAAGGCTGGGAGCTCGCTGTGTCCTGTGGGTGCGGGGCGGGCCCTGAGCTGCAATTTCCTAATGAGCACGTGACATGACCTTGCCTGCTTCTCTGGGCAGGGAGAGGATTCTCCTGGCGGTCAAGGTGTCCTGCCCTTGTCAAAGGCCACAGGAACGTTTCATTAATGAGAGTCCGGAGACTCCCAGGCCCCCTTCTCTAGCCGCTCTCTGCTGGGCCTAGTAGACTGGCAGCCTTTAGGACCACAGCGAGCAGCGTGGCATGAGGGGGAGCAGGGTTGTGCCACGGAGCCTGGCTTCGGCCCCAGCTGTGGCCACCTGCTTACTCTCTGCGGGACCCTGGGCTCCTTGAAACCAGGGCCTGTCTTAGTCTGTGCTGCCCCCTGGCACTGGCAAGTGGCCTGGTACATCCTGGGTCCTCGTTTCCCGATCCCACTAAGGAGGAGTCCAGGGTGGATGGAAATTCTTCAGCCACCTCATCCTGGGGCCATCTGGGGCATGTGCCAGCTGCAGGGTAAACTGGGCCCAGCTCACTCAAGCATCAGTTTTGCCAGAAGATCCAAGGGAAGAGAATTTTTAAAAAGAAAACAAGCATGGACAGGCCATGACATAACGCAAAATTTACATGAACTTTTAAGACAATACAGCAGACTTTTCAGGCCGGGTTGTTTGGATGGCTTTAGGCCATAGCTCCAGACCCTTCACAGTTGGTTTCCTCTGCTGAAGGGAATATTTCTTTTTTTTTTTTTTTATTTTTGGCTGTGTTGGGTCTTCGTTTCTGTGCGAGGGCTTTCTCTAGTTGAGGCAAACGGGGGCCACTCTTCATCGCAGTGCGTGGGCCTCTCACTATCGCGGCCTCTCTTGTTGCAGAGCACAGGCTCCAGACGCGCAGGCTCAGTAGTTGTGGCTCACGGGCCTAGTTGCTCCGCAGCATGTGGGATCTTCCCAGACCAGGGCTCGAACCCGTGTCCCCTGCATTGGCAGGCAGATTCTCAACCACTGCGCCACCAGGGAACATCCCTGAAGGGAATATTTCTGTGGACATTTTTGAGAAGAAAACACTGAGCTGGATAATCTCTAGCTGACTGTGGGAAGGAACAGTCCTTTCCCTTCCCCTGCTTCCTACTCTCTCCAGTGGTGAGTCTTGGAGATGGGATGGGATGGGGCTGGGCCTGAGTAATCCCTGAGAATTCACCCACCTTGACTGTTTTCTTCTCTGTGTCTATCTGCTCCTGAAGGTCTAACTGATGGAAGGTTGCTTGGATCTTGCCCTTTTCGTCTCTGGTCACCCACCTTTTGTGCCCTCCCTCCCTTGATAATGGAGTAATAGCTTCTCTGGATGAGCCCACCCCTTGTTCTTTTCTTTCTGATCTCTTCCTCTCCCAATACCTTGACTATCTCTTGGACAAGGAGTCAACTCTTATTGCTGGCTGATATCTGTTATCTTATCGTCTTGGGGTGAGTTATCTCCCTGTTCTCATAAAACCTTCCTGCATGGGGTTATCTTTTGAAATCTGACCGAAATAGTCAGGCAGGTGAAATTTGCCAATTCAGATACTAGCAAGCTATCATAAAGGTACCCCTCACTCGAAGGGTCTCACATTCTCCAGAATAACCTCACCCAAACCTCCTGCGTGAAATGAAAAGCTTGGATAGAGCTCGTTGTAAGAGATGGAAAGAGAGCCCAATACCTAACTACCCCAATAAACCACTTTTTTTTTTTCCTTTACAGTAAGACGTTGGAGGAAAAAAAATCTGAGCTATGGACTTTGCCCAGGCACAAGCAAACCAAGTGTTTTTTTTAATGTATTAGAGAATAATAAGGAAGAAGGGTGGGCCTCTTTTGTGTGTGTGTGTGTGTGTGTGTACATGCTCTTTTTAAAATCATGTTATTAAGTGCATATATGAAGTGTCACTTGACCCAACATTTCATAATAATCTTTTTTTTTACTTTTTGGCCACGCCCCTCGGCATGTGGGATCTTAGTTCCCCAGCCAGGGATTGAATCCGTGCTCCCTGCATTGGAAGTGTGGAGTCTTAACCACTGGACTGCCAGGGAAGTCCCCATAGTAATCATTTGAAAATGGAAATAGTGCTGTCAGATTATCAAGGTGCTATGGGGTCTGTGCATTAGAAGTACTACCATCTATTCCAGGGAAATTCACATTAGAATATTTGTGTGACACAGGTGATGGGATTGGCATTCTGGGGGGAAAGTGGAGAATAGGTACTCTCTGACCACAGGGAGTTTATCTAATTCAGATTAAACCAAAAGTCTGCTGAAACATATCCCATTTAAGAGATGGTAACATATCCAGCCATGTGGAACGCAGCCCCAGATCTGAAGTATAAAGTGAGAAACATTATTGTCAAAAGCCTGTGTACTTCATTAGGCTTAATCTGATTTTTCCGGAAACCTACTTAGCACGCAAAACACTGAAATGACTGGCTTAACAAGCTTGGTTCTCTGTTTTCCTGGGTAAATGGTAGAAAAGCAGCAATTGATGGCAGGGCAGGAAAAGAAACAATGGGGAACTAAAAAGATGACTACTGGTTGAGACTCACTGATGAACAGCAGAGCCATGGTCCTGAGCTGCCCGTGTTGTCCCCAGTGGACTTCATTTCCTAAGGCAGGAGAGTCCAGGTGACACTGGAAAGATTGTCACCAAAACAAAAGTTCTGTCAGTTTTACCTTTTGGCAACTTTAGTTACACAGCTTAGCTTTCCAGAAAGTTCCTTCATTCAGAACATGTCTCTGGCTGACCCAGGTGAGGGAGGAGATTGCTGTAGTGGGGGTCACGGTGGCCTGAAGCCTGCTCCCGGCTTGGCCCTCGTTTCAGAAGCTGCGCTCTGAGCTGGCCTTCCAAGCACGAAGTGGAGTCTTTGGCATTAAAACAGAAGCAGGAGGGGATTTAATCAAAGACAGGAGGAGTGAGCCGACGTGGAGCTGCTGATGGAGGCCTTGGTGACCTGTGCAAACACTTGGTCTTTAATGCAGAGTCAGGGGACCAGCCACGGCTCCTGTGAAGGGAGGAAGCGGCTGCTGGGGCGAAGGGGCCGCGTCTCACTCCCTGAGTCCAGGGCTCGGTGGCAGCGTCTCGGCTGCGGGCTCAGCCTGCCTCTTCGTTAGAGTCACCTGCCTTGGACCGGCTGGTCGAGTCACTGGTTCCTCGTTTTTGCTTTTAAGTTTTCTAGGTGTTTCCAATGGGCTGGGAGAACTTGGACCACTGATGGAAGGAGGGTGACTAGTAGGAAAGTGATGGGACAAAAGGAAAGCCAGAGCCATGACAAAGGCGGTGGTGATGGTGATGATGACGGTGATGGTGACGATGATGGTGACGGTGATGGTGATGATGATGGTGATGGTGACGATGATGGTGATGATGGTGGTGGTGACAATGATGGTGATGACGGTGATGACGATGATGGTGACGGTGATGGTGACAGTGATGGTGATGATGACAGTGATGACGATGATGGTGACGATGATGGTGGTGATGATGGTGACGGTGATGGTGATGATGACGGTGATGATAACGGTGATGGTGATGATGATGGTGATGATGGTGATGACGGTGATGGTGATGATGGTGATGGTGACGATGATGGTGACGGTGACGATGATGGTGATGGTGACGATGATGGTGATGTTGACAGTGATGGTGATGATGATGATGGTGACGATGATGGTGACGGTGATGATGATGGTGATGGTGACGATGATGGTGATGTTGACAGTGATGGTGATGATGGTGATGGTGACGATGATGGTGATGGTGACGATGATGATGATGGTGACAATGACGGTGATGATGGTGATGGGGATGGTGAAGATGATGCCACATTTAAGATTACCATGTACCAGGCAGGGCTCTAGAAACAACTATCCTCACCACAACCCCATGAAGTAGGAACTATTACTGTCTCCAGTTTACAAGTGAAGGAACTGAGGTTAAGTAATTTGCCCAGGGTCAAGTAGCTGATAAAGGCAAACCAGCTCTTGGCTCCTGAGCCCCTGCTCAGGCGTGAAGGTTGCTACCTTTACACTATGGAGCCCTTCAGATACTCAGCATTCAAGGTCCCCTATTATAAGAAGGCAGCAAGAAGCCACAGGCCTCCTTCATAACTAAAGACAAAGACATAAAGAGGATAAAACCAGTGGCAGGGAAACCCCTTCTCTGATTTTGTTTTATTTTTCCCGACATTCTTGGATTTTACTTTAATGAAGTGGTGGAGTGTTAGGGTAGAAAGAGTCTGGAAGTTTCTGTCATCTCTGACCAACATATATTTCTAGAAAAGAGGTAGCGTTAATTAAATTACTGAGTTTTCCCACATCAAATACAGCTTGGAACATTACATTATTAGCTGGATTTAGGGAGAGTAAAATATCCCACCTGCCTGTTTGCTTTGTTTATGATGATGCCCTGATCTGGGCACAGGACAGCAGCCACGTTCCACAGACATGGTCGTCAAGTCACTAATACACCACAAGCGGGGCATTTCTCCGCAACATGTGCTGGACGTGACTGACTGTTCAAGTCGTTCATATTATGAATATTTATTAACTGCCTGTCGTGGCCAGGTCCCTGCTGGACTCTGGATACCAAATGAGAAACACTCTAGTGCCTAAGGAGTTCAGGCTTGTGGGAAGGCAGACGTACACAGGAAGGGAAGCATCATTTACGGATGTTATGTGGCCTTGGTACTGTGCTGAGCCTTTCACATCATTAGCCCAGGCAGTAAGTAGTCACTACTGCACGTGGTTAAGTTCTGTAATGGTGAACGTAGCAGTGAGGATAGAAGGGGCTGTGACAAGGCTGGGAAGGGTGCATCTAACTGCTCCGGAGGAGGCCGCAGGATGGTACAGGCGAGGGCAGCTTTGTTGGTTGGTTGGTTTTGGGCCGCGCCGCGTGCCATGTGGGATCTTAGCTCCCCGACCAGGGATCGAACCCACACCCCCTGCATTGGAAGCGCAAAGTCTTAACCACTGGACCGCCAGGGAAGCCCAGCTAGGGCAGGTTTTGAAGGATGAGCACACATTGGGCAAGTCAGCGATGGGAGGGAGGGGGAGGGGGAGAGGAGGGCATCAGGCAGATGGGACAGAAGACATAGGGGCTCAGAAGCATGAACGTGAACTCTGTTCAGAAGATTCCAAGAGCTGGGGGTGGTGCCCTCCTGCCCGAAGCCTGTCCTGACCTCACCAGGTACCTTCACCTCGCTTTTTATTCTGAAGGCATGCTGTGTCTTCCAGGAGAGTAGCTCCTAGCCTTCGGCCTTACAATTTAAATTTTCTTATATCATCTGTCCCACAGCATAGAAATCTCCTGAGGCCATTCGGTGTCTCCACTCCCCAGGATGGTGGCTCAGTAAAAATTTGTTCAAGGGGTGAAAGGCCTCCTCTGAGAAGGGGGCTAAGAGAAGTAGACGCCTAGGTGGGAGTGGCTGCCGTCCGCAAGGCTTAGTGCTTTGAGGTACGTCCCTGTGCTTCTTGTTTCTTTTCTTTCTTTCTTTCTATTTATTTATTTATTTGTGGCTGCATTGGGTCTTCGTTGCTGCGCACGGGCTTTCTCTAGTTGCGGCGAGCGGGGGCTACTCTTGGTTGCGGTGCGCGGGCTTCTCATTGCGGTGGCTTCTCTTGTTGCGGAGCACGGGCTCTAGGCGCATGAGCTTCGGTAGTTGCAGCACGTGGGCTCAGTAGCTGTGGCGTGCGGGCTTCAGTAGTTGGGGCTCACGGGCTCTAGAGCGCAGGCTCAGTAGTTGTGGTGCACGGGCTTAGTTGCTCCGCGGCATGCGGGATATTCCTGGACCAGGGCTCGAACCCATGTCCCCAGCGTTGGCAGGCGGATTCTTAACCCCTGTGCTTCCAGGGAAGTCCCTGTCACCGTGTTTCATGGGTTGGTAGTGTGTTCCATTGTTTTGCTGAGCTGTGATCCATTGTATGGATAAACCACGTCTTATTTACTTGCTTAACTGGTAATGGACATTTGGATGGTTTTCAGCTTCCATGTGAATTTAAATTTACTACTTTTATTCCTGATCCAAAGCACAGATTAGAAATAAGTCCCATTTGCCTTGTCACTTTATCCCTATCCCAGCATCCCATTTGGGGGACACGAATTTCCATCGCAAGAGTTTAGAGGAAAACTGGGGCAGCTGCCCCGACCCCTCCCTGGCCACAGGGGCTCAGTGACACTAGTGCAGCGAATGTTCTGAATTTGATGCAGGAGGTTGATCAAATTCACCACTCTGACTTTGGGAAAAGAGAAAGTCTTCTGGAGCTAAAATTGGAGGCCAGGGACATAAATTATTGATTTCTGTCTTCTTGCTTCGTTTGCCTTCCACCATCCAGAAAATGTGAAGACTTCGATGTTGACAGACTGATGGATCCATTTCTTTTCCTTCAATTACTTATCTCCCCACTGATTTCATTAACCCACTTTTGGCAATTCTCCAGACTTCATTCACGAACTCTTTCCGTAATGTCTGCTGTGGTGGTCGGGGGGGGGGGGGGGCGTGCTAGCTCCTGGGGGGACCGTGTGAGCCCCCAGACACCACACCTGCCTCATGGAGCTCTGCTCCAGGGAAGCTTTGTCAGCGTCTGCTCTGCTTGGCATTAAAGGGCAGCTGATCTTATAGCTCTAAGTAGCATTTCTTCCACATATTTGAGCCTTGAAATTTCATCCGAATTTAATCATGGTGAGCCTGCTATAGCAAATACGGTCTACTTCCAACTTGAGTGGGTTTGACCAGAAGCAGAGTATTCAGTCTCAGGTATTCAGAGCAGCCTTGCACGAAGGGGAAAACACCTTTGATCCACTGAAGCTTTCCTCTGGATCTTAAGCCAAAGCCTAGATTGTGGCAATAGCTGCTGTTGGCATGAGTGTCTGGGGGTGAGTTCCCTCTCCTCTTTGAGGCTGCCTGGAAAACTCAGAGGTGGTGAAAATCCTTCCAGCCTTTCCCACAGGCTATACTCAGGATCAGAGGTGAGGTCCCCTCCTACCTTATTTGTGGCCCAGCCTCACAGAAGTCATGCCAGTGTCAGAAGACCCGCTCTACACCCCGACAGCGCTCAGGCTGGCACCAACGTTGCATCAGCAGACCTGGGCCCCGACATCTTGCTCTGTTCCCTGGGTGAGGGGAGAGCCCCTTTTTCCTGCAGGCTGGAACTCCCCTCGGCCTCATTCACTCCTTCATTCAAACAGTGCCAGGACATGTGCGGTTCTATCACATGTGGACTGAGAGGTGACTCTGCTTAGGTTTTGTCTTCTGTAGGGCCAGGAGTTTGCTTTGTGTTTTTAAACAACTATGAGACACAATTCACATGCCATAAAGTTCACCCATTTTAAGTGTACAATCAGTGGCTTGTAATATATTGTAATATACGCAGCGTTGTGCAACCATCACCACCACTATCTACTTTTGGAACATTTTCATCACCTCAGAAAGAAACCCCTTACCCATGGGCATTTCCCATCCCCCCTGCCCTCTGGCCCTGGGCAATCACTAGGCTACTTTTTGTCTCTAGATTTGCCTATTTTGGTCATTTTGTATAAACAGAATCATACAATGTGTGGTCTTCTTTAACTGGTTGCTTTCACTTAGTGTAATGTTTTTGAAGTTCATCCATGTTGTAGCATGTATCAGTAATTCATTCTTTTTTGTGGCTGAATAATATTCCACTGTGGGGCTATCCATGGGTCAGTTTTTTGTTTATCCATGTGTCAGTTGATAGACTTTGGGGCTGTTTCCATCTTTTAGCTATTATGAATAATACTGCTGTAAACGTTCATGTATAGGGTTTTGTGAGGACTTATTGTTTTTATTTCTTTTGGGTAGACACCTACGAGTGTTCATTTCCGGGTCATACATATGACAGATCTGTTTAATATCTGAGGAACTAGAGCTAGGTGTTTTTCATTCACTTCTTTCTCCAAGTCTCCTTTGAGGCTAAGGAAGCATAATACTTTGCATAAATGTCTCAGATTTTCAAATCCAATACCTTTTGGTATTCAGACCGATATCAAAATGTCGTTATAGAATTAATGCAGGAGAAGTTGATCTGTGAGATACCACAGGAAAGGAATGAAGAAGTGACTGTCAGAAGGGTTGTTGGTTCAACTCATATAGCGGCGATTTTATTGGGTTTTATCAGGGAACCAAGGCTATGTCCCTTTCAACCTAGAGTATTCTTGGACTGGAAATGCTGTGCTGGTTAGCTGGCTCTGTACCGCCCGTGGAACAGTACAAATGGTTTGCTGCGTGTGTGCAGCAGTTTGTGCTTTTTCTTAACAGTTTCGGGCACTAGCTTTTTTGAGTCCAGGCGTTGTATTTCCAGAGCTCTCCACTCTGCCAGGATTTGCTTTCTTAGAAACCAGGAAGGAAGTCGTGTGAAGAGCGTTATCTGAAACCAAAAAGCACTTGCTTTTAGTACTGAATCCATTTTTTTTTGTTCTGTCATTTGAGTCTGTATTTACTCATCTCTAAGAATTAAATTACCGTTAGAATGAAGCTTAGATCAAGGACTAAGGAGTAAATCTCCCGGCGGTAAACCATTGGCTAACAAATACTTCTTTCCTTGGGAAGGAACAGTTGAAATGGTACCCGAGGTTTTGTAAGAACGTACTTTTTCCCATATTCCTCAATACTTAGTTATTTCTCACTGTGTACAGAGCAGGGACAGAGATGTAAAGAACATAATCGCGAAAAAAGATAACCAGTGGATTATATATTTATAAGTCACTTTAAAATTTTTTGGTATTTCAAGTCAGTTGTCTTATTTTTCACCCTCAGTAGTTTTGTGAGGTAGGCTGATGGAAATAATAAAGAGGAAACTGAGACTCAGAGAAGGTACGGGACCAGTTTAGTGACCAAACTAAACAAGTCATAGAACTTCCCTAAGCCTCCATTTCCTTATCTGTAACATGGGTACACTAATAAATCAGAGAGCACTATCAAGCAATATATGTTAACATACACAAGTAATCTGAAAAATATAGTGTAAAAATTTGAGCTTTTTTTTTTTTAACTTAAACATATTACCAGAGTGGTAAATACTCTTGGTTGAATAATTAGAATATACAGGGAAGCATAAAGAAGAAAAGTATTATTGCCCATTATCTCTCTAACCCAGGGGTCCCCAACCCCCCCTGGGCCACGGACCAGTATTGGTCATGGCCTGTTAGGAACCGGGCCGCACAGCAGGAGGCAAGTGGCGGGCAAACGAAGCTTCATCTGTATTTACAGCCGCTGCCCATCGCTCACATTACCACCTGAGCTCCATCTCCTGTCACCACTATAGTGAGTTGTATAATTATTTCATCATATATTACAATACAGTAAATACAATATTTCTGTTATACAATATAATAGTAGAAATTACAATAAATGTAATGTGCTTGAATCATCCCGAAACCATCCCCCCCCCCCCCAAGTCCATGGAAAAATCGTCTTCCACGAAACCAGTGTCTGGCGCCAAAAGAGCTGGGGACCCGCTCGCTGCTCCAACCCCAGATGCCTTCCGAGCGTGTGAAAGTTTGAAAAGAGATTTGTTACTACCTAGTGAAGCTGGAGGATGTCACGTCAGAATGATGCAGCAATTCCAGTCCTCATTAGTGCACTATCTGTAATAGAGGAAAAAAGTGGAAGTACTCTAAATGTCCATCAGTGTGGTAATAGATTAATTTCTGGTGTGGTGTGGCCATACAAAAGAATACTCTTCCAAAATTAAAACGACTAGACTAGATGCATAAAATTTCAAAAATTTAGTGTTGAGTGTAGAAAGGAAATCCCAAAAGGATTCGAATATTATTTACACACATCTTTACAACATAAAAAGCATATGTTGTTTGTGAATACATATACAGTAAAAGAAAAAAAACATTGAAGGAAACACACCCATTTCAAGCTCAAATAGCAAAAGTGGCTTCAATATCTACATATTTTATTTCCTAATAAAATGAAGTAAATGTGACTAGATATCAATGTGGTAAAATGTTTTGTGTGTTTTAAATATTTTTGATATTAAAAAAAAAGTTTGACTTACCAACCAACTACTTCCTAAGCATAGAGATGCACTGGGTTTTTTTTTTTTTTTTTTTTTTTTGGCTTTAAGATTTGGCTCATCTGGTGCATGTTTTTGTTGACTTTGTATATTGTAAACCTCTTTTTGTCACTAAATATATTTCCTCATTGTTCTTCCTGGCTCTCCCAAGACTTTCTGTTCCAATTTAATTATTTTCTCAGAGAAATTTTTAGAAAAAGTAAATGCTGGGACTTCCTGTTAATATCTTATAATTATTTTTTACTTATTCATTTGTAATTGTTCATAATTATTTCTAGTTTGTTTATGATATATTTGTTCTCTGACACTGGAGGAGCTCATAACCTAAAAGCAGAGGCAAAATTAAAGTCTGGTTTAGTCAACACACAAAGAATCCATTAGGAGTTAGGAACTCCTCAAAGTTTGGGAATTCACATTGTAGCTTTTATATACTATTACGAAAAATACCAATTAAACAAGTGTCTGGCTTGGAAAGGATTCTCTCGTCCCTGTTTCCAGACCTCAGGCATTGGTTGCTGTTCACAACTCCCTTCATTTTCCCCGTGCCCTGGGCCTCCATTCATTTTCCCCGTGCCCTGGGCCTCCCTTCATTTTCCCCGTGCCCTGGGCCTCCGTTCATTTTCCCCGTGCCCTGGGCCTCCCTTCATTTTCCCTGTGTCCTAGGCCTCCCTTCAGTGTGTCTGTGTCTCAGGCCTCCCCTCAGTGTCCCTGTGTTCTAGGCTGTTGGTCCCTCAGCAGAAAGTGGTCCAGGGGCCTCGTGAGGCTTTGGCATCCTCTCTGTTCCTGCAGAATTCTTGTTCTGGGTTCTTGAGATGCACTGTTGAAGAAGACAGCCTAAAATTCCCTGCCTTGCTATGGCTTCCATTCCCTAATCACACATTGGTAAGGAATCCCTTTTAAAAACATGAGGTACTTTTCCTGTCTGCTTTTCTTTTTTCTCCTGCAGAAACCCTCCCATAGGTAGATTGGTACAACATCAGAGAATCCTTCTGGTCTTTGAATGGGAAAAATAAGGCCCAGCAAGTGGCTTCTGCGTCCACCTTGGTTTCCCTCATTCCCATCTGAGATTATGTTGGCTCGAATGTAGTTCTAAGGTACAGCTTCCTGATTTCCTGCGGATCTTTAACCAGTGATTGGGGAAGGCTGTAATGCACAGTAATATTTTACTCCCTCTAAGAGAGTAAATGTCAGGTGGGCGGGAACACAAGGGACAAGGGGAAGAAAGAATGCTCAGAGCTTTGTCCCTCCCGTCGGAGGGATCAAGCTGGTCGCTGACTCTGTAGGTACCAGTTTTTCATCTGTTAAATGAGTGGTTAGTGTATTGATCTCTACAGTTCATTTCTTCTCTGTTTATTGGTATTTAATGTATGATTATAGTATGAATTAATGGAGGGGGGAAAGATCTTCCAATAAACGCCTTGGATACAGCTCGTTAAATATTTGGAAATAAACCCATTTAGATTCTCGTGGAGCACCATAGCCAAAAAATAAATGTCAGATCTAAGAGTTAAAAATATATAAAATTGGCTTCTCTGGTGGCACAGTGGTTGAGAATCTGCCTGCCAATGCAGGGGACACGGGTTCGAGCCCTGGTTTGGGAGGATCCCACATGCCGCGGAGCAACTAGGCCCGTGAGCCACAACTACTGAGCCTGCGCGTCTGGAGCCTGTGCTCCCAACAAGAGAGGCTGCGATAGTGAGAGGCCCACGCACCGCAATGAAGAGTGGCCCCCGCTTGCCGCAACTAGAGAAAGCCCTCGCACAGAAACGAAGACTCAACACAGCCAAAAATAAATAAATAAATAAATTAATTAAAAAATATATATATACAAAATTAATCATGGAAAAAGGAGATGAAATAAGTGAATGTGTACCAGTTTTCTGCAGGACAAGAATTAAGGGTAGAAGGAAGGCCTTTCTAAGCCTAAACTTTCTGAAAGAAATCGCAGCTTTTACTCCATAATAATTTAAGGCTTTAATGAGCTAAAAATACTGAAAAAATTGGTCACTCTAAATGGAATAGTTAAGATGTTATTCTATTTAATATATGAAGAGCTCGTGCAAATCAATATACAAGAGATAAGCGAGCAGTAGATAAAATAGACAAGTTGTGACAGAAAGCAGTTTAATAAATGTTAAAAAAAATCCACGGCACTTATAACCCCCAAAATGCAGGTTAAAACAGAGGCACAACTTTTACTGTATGAAATGTTAATCGGATTTTTGTTGCTTTTAGATGAGAATTCTTATCGCCGACAAACGTGGTAGAATGTGTGTTTTTGTAAATTGCTGGTAAGAACATAAATAGCTATAAACTTTTTGGAAATCAATTTGGCAAAAGTCACTAGATGCCTTAAAATGTTTGTTCCTTGAACCCAGAAATCCTGCATGTGGGAATTTATTCTAAAGAAATTACCCAAAATTAAGGGGGAAAAAAGGGCTTTATACCCTGAATTGTTAATTGTTGCATTACTTATTATTATTTTTTAAAAATAAATTTATTTATTTATTTATTTATTTATTTATGGCTGTGTTGGGTTTTTGTTGCTGCGCACGGGCTTTCTCTAGTTGTGGTGAGCAGGGGCCACTCTATGTTGCAGTGTGCGGGCTTCTCATTGCGGTGGCTTCTCTTGTGGCATAGCACGGGCTCTAGGCTTGTGGGCTCAGTAGTTGTGGCGTGCGGGCTCAGTAGTTGTGGCTTGCGGGCTCTAGAGCGCAGGCTCAGTAGTTGTGGTGCATGCGCTTAGTTGCTCTGCGACATACGGGATCTTCCCAGACCTGGGATCGAACCCATGTACCCTGCATTGGTAGGTGGATTCTTAACTACTGAGCCACCAGGGAAGTTCCTTGCGTTACTTGTTATTAAAAAGACAAAAGAAGCCTAAATAATACAACGATGAGGCAATAAGATAACAATTATGATATGTCCAGTGTAACTACTAGAGTATTTATATTGGGATAAGGACATTGAAAATGATCTCACTAAAGGTTAAGAAAAGGTCATGTAAAATTGATTTAACAGAAGATCGCAACTATATTTGAAAACGAAAAGCCTCTGCAATGGTTATTTTATTTATTTATTTATTTATTTATTTATTTATTGGCTGTGTTGGGTCTTCGTTGCTGCACGTGGGCTTTCTCTAGTTGCAGCGAGCGGGGGCTACTCTTCATTGCGGTGCCCGGGCTTCTCATTGCGGTGGCTTCTCTTGTTGAAGAGCATGGGCGCTAGGCACACGGTAGTCGTGGCTCACAGGCTTAGTTGCTCCGCGGCATGTGGGATCTTCCCGGACCAGGGCTCGAACCCGTGTCCCCTGCATTGGCAGGCGGATTCTTAACCACTGCGCCACCAGGGAAGTCCCTGCAATGGTTTTATCTAGCAAAGAAAAAAAAAAAAGCCAGTGCCTTCACTGAAAACTAGAAGAAAATAAACCAAAGTGTCAGTGGCCGTATAGGTGGTAAAATTTCTACATTTTAGACTACAAAATTTTTATAATGAATGTGAATTACTGTTATAATGGGGGAAGTTACCTTTAAAAAAATTCATGACTTTGGTTCACTAAATGACTTACTCTATGAGAGTAATTTCCTTTACTTTTACCAGATTTTATTTGAATAGAAGATTCTTTGTTTAAAGAAAAGTCAACTCTGTTCCCCAACCAACATCTGAACTCCCCTACGGGGGTTTAAGTAGGTAATTTGCTTTCATTTTAGTTATTTTCATGTCAGTTTGATATATTGCCTCATGCAATTTCATGAGGTAGAAGAGGATTCTCTGCTTGGTTACAGGATATAACGGTTTAGAAAGAAATCGTGTGGGTTTATCTGCATGGCTTCTGTAGGGAGAGTAAGTTGTTGGATCATCTGCTCTGTCCTTATTATAATGGGAAAGAAACCTAGGACTTTCTCAGTTCATGTTATCCCTTTGTACATTGGTTTTGACAATTCAGGGTTATTGGTATGGAGACTAAATTAGGTCATCTAGAAATTTGGATTCAATCAACATGTACTGAGCATCTATTTATTCTGTAAGAAGTGGAAGGGGTTGGGGGTTCATCCCGGGCCTGGAAATAATCACTCAGTAAATGCTTTAGTTTATTGGGCATGATACTCACCCACAAAAAACACAGAGAGGGGCTCTGTAAGAATCCCCTGTGCTTACTTTCAGAAGTCTAAAGCAATGGTATAAATAGAGCTGTAACAATAAATATGAATCAGTGAATTTTTGACTTCATGGATGAATGGGTAGCTTTGTGGACAGACGACCTAATGAATGAATAAAGTTGTCAGTGGATTAATGAATGTTTGCATGAATCCCAGAATACCTGTTCCAGATTCTACTTAACAGAAATTGGAAGGAACATCACTGCTTTCACCAAGCATCCTCTATTCCTGAGCTTTGTGACTCAGGAAAGTAGAAAAAGAAAAGGAGAGAGAGAGAAGGCCCTGTTTTGTGTTTTATCACTGCTGTTCTTAATGAAACTTTTCGAGGAATAACCAGTCCATAATGACCCCAAAAGCATCGTTCATAGCTGAGTACTTCAATATTCTGTGATCGTATTTCAGATCTATCTAGAAACAAGGATACTGTAAGTCAACTTATTTTGGGCGCTCACAGCCAGCAATTCTGTCTTCAATAAATGATTCATGTCAGGAAAGCATTTAAGTGCATTTGTTTTCTAATAAGTCTCTCTTTGGGTCCATTATGCATGAATCAAGTCGGGGCATTGGCATCCCTTTATGAAAATCAAGGAAATGAAAGATTTGAAATCTAGTCTTATCGATCTTCCGCTGTCCCCTACCCTCCTTACCAGAACATGAGGTTGGGCAACAGCAGGGTCTCCAAGAACTCAAGGGTCAAAGGCACTTAACGAGCAGTGAGGACAATGGAGAGGGACCCACCGGAGAGAAAAGAGCCTGGTTACTGGTGTCTGTGATGCAGAAGAAAAAGAAAGATCACTTGCTGGAGCTTCCCTGGTGGCGCAGTGGTTGAGAATCTGCCTGCTAATGCAGGGGACATGGGTTCGAGCCCTGGTCTGGGAAGATCCCACATGCCGCGGAGCATTTTTTTTTTTTTTTAAGGTAGAAAACTTTATTTATGTTTCCAGTAGAGAGCAAAACAACAAATAAAACCATAACTCTGTAAACAAAAGAGTGGTTGCTGATAAATCAAGAGCTACAGCAGCATCTCCTTTTAATAAATTAAATGGTTGAGAACAGTGCTTTAAAAAAAAGTTGCACAAGTTTCCCTTAAATCTATCCTCCTTAATATTTCACTTCTATTTAACACAAGCTGGGACATAAAAATTCTGTTGGAGATACTAGAGAAATGTGAGAAAATAATGCTGAATTCAGATTATACATGATGAAAAGAAAAATAAACCAGACAAAAAAGAAGCACATAAAATGCTTACAGTGTAATTGCTACTTTAATACCCACAAAAATGGATTTTTAACATGTTTAGGAAGAAAGAGGATTGGTGGGATCTCTGGGGACACAAGCCTGCGCACCACAACTACTGAGCCTGCGCTCTAGAGCCCGCGAGCCACAACTACTGAGCTTGTGCTCTAGAGCCTGCGAGCCACAACTACTGAAGCCCGCACACCTAGAGCCCATGCTCCACAACAAGAGAAGCCACCGCAATGAGAAGCCCGGACACCGCAGTGAAGAGTAGCCCCTGCTCGCCACAACTACAGAAAGCCCGTGCACAGCAACAAAGACCCAACGCAGCCAAAAATAAATTTAAAAAAAAAAAAAAAAAGATCACTTGCTGTCCCCGCCCAAATTAGCTCCTCTGAGCAGACCCTCAGGGAACCACCCCACCTACAGTGAACTCTTGATCATGACAGAGCCAGCAGGGTGCTTCCTCCAAACCCTACTCCCTGGTAAGTACCCCAGGGTACTAAGGCCATGTTAGTTTCCATGAATCAGAAGCATTCTAGTTGAGGACATCTGGACAAGTGGCCCCGTTTTCCATTTTCTGAGCCATAGAATTGAGAGTGGTTACAGGTGCCTAAGCGTCCGCCCAGCAGAGCCTTTGTACATTCTTTTCTTACCTCACTGACCTCTCCCACCACCCTTGTGGGGTCGGTGTATCTGGCAGAGCCTCCCACTGACAGATGAGGAAGCTGAGATTTCTAGAGGCCACGTAACCAGGGTGATACGGACACACAGATAGATGATCAATAGTCAAACCCAGCCCCCAACTCAATACTGGGGCCTCCGCTTCTGCATCTATTTCTTCAACCACTAGTAGAGTCACGATTTCTGGGTTCCCAAGGAGGGCCGTAGTCCAGTTGACAGGTCCCAGTGCAAAATCAGTTCCCAGTCCTAATGCCTCCTGACTTGTATTTGCACCAGGTAGCTGCTATGTAGAGCTTCCCACATCCACGTGGATTTGTGACATGCTCTTCAAGCTTCGGTTACTGTCACTTCACATCTGCTTTCTGAGATGGCCTGTCTCTGATGCTTGGAGACCCCCCAAGAGCTGGCAGTTTGGCCATTCGTCCAAGGCTGGTGACCTCTGCTGGTTACGTGCCCTGCTCACGTGGCCACGGGCAGTGTGTCGTCCTCCGCACAATGGTGAGAGTCATCACTCCGGATGGAGCTGGCGACCCAGACAGACTAGGTGGGCTAGGCCGGAAGGAGTGGAGAGATTTGGGCGATCTTCTCAACTTTACTGGAAAACGATGCCGGAGGATGTGCTTGGCTGATTCTGTTCGGTGGTATCCCCACGGTGTCCTGGCTTGGCCATTCACAGACCACGTGCAGTTGTTTGTCCCTAGAGGAGCCTGCTTAAAGGTTACAGCTCCTCAATACTGAAGTGGTTAGGGTTGTACCCCTTCCCCCAATGGGTACTGAAAATGAAAATATTGAATTATAAAATAAGGAAATTTCCAACAATGTTTTGAATTTTGCCATAAGTCTTAATTTGAAAGGCTTTTTATTATTATTGGTTTTCGGTTTATTTTGAAATATTAAAGAGCAGCTTTTATGAAAAAAAATTAGGTGCTGTGATTTGCTGGGGACCCAAGCACATGTCTGTCTGCACTGGTAACCGGCCCCGGCTTCACACTACTCAGAAGTCTGCCCACCCCATTCTGCTCCCTTGGTGATGCAGACACACCTTTTATCTGCTCATCCTTTACATATAACATCTGGAGAGAATTGTGTCCTCAGCCCCTTATTGTAAGGCTCTGTGAGGTCAGGGAAATACTGGTATATTCACAGGGCACCAAAGTGGTGAGGGTCTGGGTCTTGTCAATACCAGTTTTTATTTCTCCTCCATGAAGTCAGAACAAGGTTCATATTTATTGTATTATGTTCAGCTCTTTTCTTTTTTTAAAATTTATTTTGTTGAAGTATAGTTGATCTACAATGAAGTGTTAATTTCTGCTGTACGGCAGCAAAGTGATCCAGTTATACATATACATACATTCTTTTTCATATTCTTTTCCATTATGGTTTATCACAGGATATTGAATAGAGTTCCCTGTGCTATACAGTAGGACCTTGTTGTTTATCCATTCTATATATAATAGTTGTCATCTGCTAACCCCGAACTCCCAATCCATCCCTCCCCTACCTACCACCCTCCTTGGCAACCGCAAGTCTGTTCTCTACGTCTGTGAGTCTGTTTCTGTTTCATAGATAAGTTCATTTGTGTCATATTTTAGATTCCATATGTAAATGATATCATTTGGTATTTGTCTTTCTCTTTCTGACTGACTGCGCTTAGTATGATCATCTCTAGGTCCATCCATGTTGCTGCAAATGGCATGATTTCATTCCTTTTTATGGCTGAATAGTATTCCATTGTATATATGTACCACATCTTCTTTGTTCATTCATCTGTCGATGGACATTTAGGTAGTTTCCATGTCTTGGCTATCGTAAATAGCGCTGCTGTGAACATAGGGGTGCATGTATATTTTCAAATTATAGTTTTCTCCGAATATACGCCCAGGAGTGGGATTGCAGGATCATATGGCAACTCTATTTTTAGTGTTTTGAGGCACCTCCATACTGTTTTCTTCCACTCATTTCTTTAATATAATTTATATGGGAACTAACAGGTATTACCCGTCATTATAAAGAGGGCCTCAGAACAGATGACTGTGAACTGTCTTGCTTTAGGTTGGGAATGGAGACATAATCCCTTCATTAAAGCTTGTGACTGGACTTCGGGGCGGTCTTACAAGTCACTTTTGGCTCAGAGGCATTCTGGATTGTGCGGATGTCCGAAAAAACATGTTCCAATGAGGAAAATCTTATGAAAACAAACAAAAGAAATGGACCATGAGAGCCACAGGCGGAAAGTTTAGTAAAAAAAAGATGGTAGCTGGTTTGGGGGCGGGGCACGTGGGAGAAGCAGCTGCAGGAGGGGCATGCCACAGGCAGTCTGGGAGCCCCGGTGGACACTGGTACCCAGGACTGCCCTCCTGAGGCCCGAGCTGGCTGCTGCATCTAATCAGCACAACACCCCTGGGGACCGGCGTATTACCTCCATTAAACAGACGCAGAAACTGAGGCTCAGAGAAGACAAGTTCCTTGCCCAGGGTCACACAGTAGGTAGATGGGCTTGACACCAGTGGCCACCTGCCGAGGTTCCCCTTAGGTGGCGTGCCTTGGCCACGCGGCTTTGTCACGGCCCACGTGGGAAGGAGAGAGGTGGGCAGTGTGAAGAGACCGCTGTCCTGACCATGTTGCCTTGGTGACGGTAGGACTGGAGTAGGAGGTGGTTTCTATACTGAATAAAGCTCTCTTTTTTGTTGCGAGTGCCAGCTGGTGAGGCACGTGCCTCACGCCTGCTCCTGGAGGCCCTGAGCTGGTCGCAGGCCATCTCCCTGCTTGGATGGGAGGGGAGGGGAGGGGAGGGGAGGCGAGAGCAGCCCCTTCCTCTTCCTCAGCCTCCATATATTTTCAGCCTTCACAGGTGTGTGACTGAGTTGATGGCCATGCCACGTGGCAGCAATAATGGTGTGAGGATCATAACAATCTCCATGCAACCTCCATCAGTCTTCCATTTTTGAAAAGGTTTCAAGATTAATTGGAATAGACTCATTTAAAGCAGAAATGTGTCTGCTTCCCCACTTGGAAGATTAATTTTCCTTATTTCATTTCAGTTTTGGGTTTCATGATTTCATGATATTCGAGTTTTATCAGGACTTCATAAATTTTTTTGGAAACTTCCAGAGATCGAGCATAATTTAAAAATATATTTTCCACTGAGTATCTTATAAAATAGTTCACACACTCTTGGTTGTTGGAAATGCAGCTAGGCACCAGCTCGCTCCGACTGCACCAACTCTGTGAGGTCAGAGCCCTCCGATCCCAGGGACCGTGGGAGAGCCGGATTGGGGTTTGGGGATGGCAGACCTTCTACCTGGAAGGAGGGCATGACTGGGTCTCTGCAGGACTGACTGGTGGGGCAGTGGCTCAAAAACTCACGATCACCCCAACAGTCAGACAGAGAACCATGAGGTGAAATATGGAACCAAGTTCATGAAATAAGGCCATGTTCCTGTGGAGTCTAGCTGCCTTGGGCTTCCTGTCTTAAAAGCAGCCTAACCTGAGCTTAGTTTACTCTCTATTTGACTTTTGCATGTTCCCTGGTCTCACTAAACCTCAGTTTCCTCATCTGTAAAATGGGGATAACAATACCTTCCATAGTAGGTTTTTGTGACAGTTAATGAGACAGTGTGCATGTAAAACATTCAGTGGACTTATTCTGCTGCACTGGGTACCATTCAGAAGACCTGATGTTTAACTCTAGATATTTTAATCTTGTAGCTGTCAGAGCTACAAAAGGCCTTAGAGAATACCTCATTTAATTTCCTTTATCTTTGTTTTTTCTTATGACAGAAAAAGTTACCTGGGTTATCCATCTGGGTTTACCTGATCCTGGTTTCCTTGGATTAGATTTAAAACTCTTTAGAATTTCTTTTTCTTTATAAGCTGCTCAGAAGCAACTGTTAAACATAAACTTAGAAACCTCAGTTTTCTATAGACTTATATTTTTATTATCCTAAAATTAGATTTTGGAGAGAGACTGAGTGAGGGTTATTTATTATCGGATGTAATGAAATAGTTGAGTATGATTTATGACTTCTTTGGAGTTTTCGGTTTAATGGACTTCATGTATGGTACAGGGGTATTAGACAAAGGACTGTTCCATCAAATTTTAAAATAAGCTAACTTTATAGAGGCTTCTGCCAACCCATTAGACAATAATGATTTTTTAATTGAGGAATATTTTAGTAAGAGATGGTCCCAGAGACAGTTAAATTCAGTCTAGAACACTTTCTCTCATGTTTTGTTTTGGGCCTTGGGCCAGTGTAACTCCCGGGAATCCAAAACTAAATTTATCCATGTTGCTCAGGAGGAAGTGCTAAGTGGCTGCCTCGGGCTGCCACAAGTTTGTCGCTGCCCTCTTGGAGATTTTTGCTAAATTTATTTAACCTAAAGTAGAATTCGAGATCTGAAAGTTGGGCCACCGGAACACCCCGCCACTCATTTCACCTGGGACGGCATCCGCACCCCTTTCCTTCAAGGCACCTTTGTGCCTGGGCATTCTCTGCCTTACAGACCAAAAGCATTGGTCCAGAAACAAAGTCCACCAGCCAGCCCTACTTGAGTTGTGCGCCCACGCACATAAAGATAACTACTGGTAGTGTTTTTTAGAGTTGTGATTATTCCCTCTATATATAATTCGGTGACCTTTATCTCCCAATATCATAACGAAAATGTTTCCATCTTACTACAAACCTATTATAGCGATACTTTCTTCATTTGATTTTGTGGGTTTCGCATAATTCACTTGATGGTTTCCTCATGTCAGAAAGGTAAGTGGTTTCTAATTTTGGGTGCTTATAAATAATACTGGTTGAATATCTTGGTGCAGAGAGAATTTTCTAAAAGCTAGTTTTATCCTTGAGAGAGATGGTCAGAGGTTGGCCTACAAAATCAAGTGGTGTGAAGATGTTGAGGTCTTCCTGTGTATGCCACGTTGCTTTCTAAAAAGATTGTGTGGTTGCTCTCACTGTGAGAATGGGTCCGTTTTACCCCAGCTCTTTAAAAATGGCGTATTATCAGTTTTAGTTTGCAATATAAAAAGTAGTATTGTTTCAGTTAGCATTTGTTAGATATCTTTTCTGTTTTGTGAACACTATTCTGGTGTTTGGGATTCAAAGAGCCTAAATAATGGGTTGTATAGATTTCAGTGATGGTTCTAAATTGATCATGGGCATTATCTTAGCAATTCCACTTGGAGTGATTTCTTTGGAAGGAAGCTTTGGCTTCTTCTAAAACCTTGACCTGGAAAAAAACAAACCAAAAAAACCCCCACCAAAATCTTTAAAAACAAGCTAGTGAAAGAGTTCATCCCATTTCAGGTTTAGTCTCTTCCTGAGTGTGTCTGAAGTTCATGCTTATTTAATAGTTGCAGAATATTGACTAGGGCAGAAGACCGAAGTCTTAACTCAGGTCCTCCCGTTTGTTCTCTAATTTGATGCTTTACGTTGAAGCTGCATCTTTAGAGAACGATGCACCTTGAATTCTCTCGTGGGGGGATTCTGAGCTGCTTTTATTTGTTTATGTTTCCGCTGACGGCGGCCGGGTGGCGTATGATGCCATCTGCGTTCCCACCCCTCACCCTGCAAGAGTCCCAGGGAGCAAAGCTCCACCGGTGTGTGCACGCCAGCTTCTCTGCATCTGCCCAGTTTCAGGGTAGAAATCTGCATGGGAAACACAAGGCTAATGAAAGCATCCTGCTGGCTGGCACTTTCCCTTATTCCGAAGTCCACTTTGTCATCTCCATGCTTTGCCAAGGCTATTACCTAGTTAAAAGGGTACCATCCATGTGAATTTTGGTGAACACATCACTTCCCATTTCAGAGTCACTAGCAATAAAGGACAGATTAGAATGGAAACAAATGGGGGAGGAAATGTTTTAACACACTTCAAGGTAAATTAAAGAAAACATCAGGATCTATCAATAGATAGGGAGTGAGAAGGAAAACTGATTTATATCTCACTGGCTTTCCCAGGGATGCCAAAGTAATACATCTTAGCTGCTCCTTCTTTGCTTCTTTCTTTTCTTGAAATGAGAGAAAAATTCTCCCATTATTGTGTGCTCCCTGTGTTCCAGGCATTATGTTAAGTGTTTCAGATGCTTTATTATATGTGAGCCTTGCAGCAACCTTGTGTTGGCAGTCTTGTTCTGGTTTTGCAGAGGAGGAAGCTGGGGGCTGTGGAAGTTCAGTACCGGATGGAGCTAGGCAGTGGCCGAGCCTGGATTTCTAGCCAGAACTGCCTGATTCGAATGTTCCTGCAATGACCCTTACCCTCTAGCATCTGGCCTGTATCACCCTCACCATCAGCTGTGCTTGGATTCAAGGTGGTCTCAGGTTGCCTTCACGTTCCAGAATTTCTCTTGTCTGTTGCTGATGGGCTGGATTTCCACCTTTCCGCTCACCTGACAGGGCAAGCCCACCCCGTGGTCCTTCCTCATCAAGCTTGCAAGCAGCCTGCGGGGACCACCTTCATCATCCCGTGTGCTCCATCCTCTGACCACATCTAGCCAATGGCAGGGATGCTGGGAAACCCATCCATCCAGCTCTGTGCCCAGAAAGGGAGAGGATCTCATTCTCATTATAGAAAAGAACAATAAAACACGGGGAAGAAAAAAGAAACCACCTGTAATCCTTCCACCAAAAATTAGAGGAAAAGGCAAGAATTTTAAAATGTTTTCTCTCTACCTGTTTTTATCACTGGTCAGATCTTTACACCATCTTTCCTCAGTATGGTACCAAATTGGCAGATCACCACATTAGAGAGAAAGCTTGCCTTTAGTCAAGAAGGGTAGGATGGTCCCCCCAAACTTCTATCTGGAATAAACTTAAGACATGCAACACATATTCACCCACTAGACACCCCCCTAAAAAATTTAGCCTTGTCTCTCTTTTAATAATCAGTTAAATTGTTTAATAAACTCACAGCACTTCTTACCCTATTCTTCATCATGCATTTCCTTTGCTATTCTTGTGGGTTTTGCTCTTGAATATAAATTTGAGAATCAACTAAAGTTTTGCAAAAAACAATAGCCTCCTTGGAATTTTGATTGCAATCTATTAGCCCTTTTGTAGATAAAGAATCTGAGATTCAGAAAAGTTAATTTACGTGAGGATACACGACCAGTAAGAGGTATAAGAGAGCTTCAAACCCGGACAGTTGAACTCCAAGCCCACACCAGTTTAGGAAGGGGATCTGGGGCAGAACCCAGCCAGCCGAGGCCCGCCTGTCTGTGACCCGCCTTGTGACTCCTAAACGTCACCAGTGTTGTGTTAGACCCCTGGTTCATGCAGTACTAGCGAGGGTTTTACTAAAGGGCATGCTGGTCCCTGGACTTATACAAGGAAAAAAAGAAAATCTTACTTTTTCTTCATCATGCCCTACTTCTGACAGGAAACCGAGGAAGGCAGCATTCAATCCCCTGCGTTTCCAGTATCAGCTGACTTCCATTTCTTAGTGTTAAATCAGCAAAGCAAAGGATTTGTCAAATACTTTCCAAACACTAGGTCCCAGAAACCTAGTGAAGAATCACACTTCTCCTGGCCCAGATTGTCTGGAAGCTTTTAGAGGCTAATCCAAGGACAAATGAATACAACACGTGAATATTCCACCTCAAACTATAGCTGCTGCTGAATCGTCACCGACGTACGTCACTTCTATTCATGTAGCTCCTGAAAGTCAAGTGCGTGGAGGTGAGCTGCCAGCTTAATGTCTGTGCCTTCGAGAGAGACTGGGTGTGTTGAAACTAAGTGAAGAGTCTGACAACTTGGAGGTGTCCCAGGGCAGTGCTTTCTGAAAAAGATTGAAGAAGGGCTGCTTCAGCCCCTGCAGCGTCCTGGCTTTGTGCCAGAGAGTTCGGACGTCAGACTGAATCTTTTTAAGCACTTTTTAAATAAATAATTAATTAATTATGGCTGCGTTGGGTCTTCGTTGCTGCGCGCGGGCTTTCTCTAGTTGTGGCGAGCGGGGGCTACTCTTCGTTGCGGTACACGGGCTTCTCATTGCCGTGGCTTCTGTTGTTGCGGAGCATGGGCTGTAGGCGAGTGGCCTTCAGTAGTTGTGGCACGCGGGCTTTAGTAGTTGTGGCGCACGGGCTTAGTTGCTCCGTGGCATGTGGGATCTTCCCGGACCAGGGCTCGAACCTGTGTCCCCTGCATTGGCAGGCAGATTCTTAACCACTGCGCCACCGGGGAAGCCCCGTCAGACTGAATTTTAAGGTCAGTTACTGACGGTGGCAGCCTCAGGCAAATCGCCCAACCTATGGGGCATCTCAGTTTCTTACTCCGAAAAATGGGATAATAATAATACTCATGGGATTCACCTGAGGCTTAAAATGAGATCATATATGTGATACTGTCGTACAGATTTTTTTGGGGGGAGTGTTATCCATAAAGGTTGTAATGACGTCTAGGATCTCTTCACTATTACTGTTAGAAAGTTCGTCCTGCCGTTTGAGCTGTCCCTGAGGTCATTTGCAATGACGTTCTGCTTCTGGAAGAAGCTAGGCTGCTATACATCATGCTGTCAGCCTTATTTTTTCTCCAGCAGAGTATTTGAACCTCCTGCCTTCAGGCTGTTCCTCAAAGGCTTAATTTGCCAAACTGGACAGTTATTTCATTATTCCATTCTGGGGTTGGAGACTGATGACAGGGCCATGAGTTTGGCTGCTGTGCATGTTTTGAGTTTCTGTTCAATTTTAGAACTCTTAAGCGTGCGCGCGCGTGTGTGTGTGTGTGTGTGTCTGTGTGTGTCAGGACTGTGGTGGGGTGTTCCTCTTGCCTTCATAGTTGGTTATTTGTGTTTACTGATATCTCAAAGTTCATCCCTTGTTTCCCTTCATTAAATCATTCCACAAACATATATATATTTTTAATTAAGTTCCAACTCTGTGCCAGTGACTGCTTCAAGGCTTGGGGAGACAGGGATGATCTTCAGGACAGTCGTGTGCCCCGGAGAAGTGACAGTCCAGTGTGGGAAGGCGAACAGGCGAACCAGTAACACAGTAACGGCAGAGAGTGCCGCCTGGGCGCCCCCCTCCAAACACCACCCCAGGGGTGGCCCCCAGCCTCCCCCGGGCAGGCATGCATTCGGGGAGGTCTTGCCAGAAGAAGTGCCGTTTGGGCCAAGATCTGGAGATGATGAGTGGAGGGAGGTGTGGAGGGGTCGCTGGGGGCAGTAGGCCGGCAGGAGGGAAGGTCCAGAGATGCGGACTCTGGCCACCAGCCTCTCCTCAGCGGTGAGGCCTGTGGAACCCTGACCAAGGTGCTTAACCTCTGTGGGCCTCATTCCCGCCTCTGTAATAACAGTGCCCGCCTCGCAGGCATTAGGGCAGTTAAAGGAACTATTCTTTTTTTTTTTTTTTAATTTTTATTTATTTATTTAATTTTGGCTGCGTTGGGTCTTAGTTGCAGCACGCGGGATCTTTCGTTGTGGCGTGTGGGCTTCTTGCTAATTGTGGTAGCAGGTTTTCTTTCTCTAGTTGTGGCGCACAGGCTCCAGGGTGCCTGGGCCCTGTAGTTGTGGCGTGCAGGTTCCAGAGCACTTGGGCTCTGTAGTTGCATCACGCAGGCTCTCTAGTTGAGGCGCGTAAGCTTAGTAGTTGTGGCATGCAGGCTTAGTTGCCCCACGGCATGTGGGATCTTAGTTCCCTGATCAGGGATCAAACCCGCGACCCCTGGATTGTAAGGTGGATTCTTTACCACTGGACTACCAGGGAAGTCCCAGGAACTATTCTTTTCAAAGGACTGAGACTGTGCTGGACCTTAAGGAAGCGCTATATAAATGCTTGCTGGAGTTCCCTGGCGGTCCAGTGGTTAGGACTCTGCGCTGAGGGCCTGGCTTCAGTCCCTGCTCGCGGAGCTAAGATCCCACAAGCTGTGTGGCTTGACCAAAAAAAAAAAAAAAAAGTTTTTGAAATAAAAATAAATCAACGAATGTACAACGTGTTTAAATTTTTTAATTTTTGGCCACTTGGCTTGTGGGGACCTTAGTTTCCTGACCAGGGATCAAACTCGTGCCCCTTGCAGTGAAAGCTTGGAGTCCTAACCACTGGACCACCAGGGAATTCCTTGCAGAATGTGTTTAATCTCGAGAGTATATTTTTCTCCTAAGAGTGTTTTTCCCCGGCCTATAAGAGCAGATAATATTTTTTCTCACATTTGACATGGGTGTGTCTTTCAGGCGTATTCCTGAGTGCCGGCCTTCCTCCCCTCTGGACATAGTCTGCGGCGGGTGTTTGTTGTTTGGTGGAGGAGCTCCCACCCAGCATGGACCTCATCGCGCTGCTGAAGTCTCAGTTCCTGTGCCATCTCATCTTCTGTTACGTATTTATCGCCTCGGGGCTCATCATCAACACCATTCAGCTCTTCACTCTCCTCCTCTGGCCAATTAACAAGCAACTCTTCCGGAAGATCAACTGCCGGCTCTCCTACTGCATCTCCAGCCGTAAGCGACTTTCTCCTGTTTCTCTATTTGCTTCTTCACTGCCAGTGTGTGTGTGTGTCACAATTAGGACTTCTTACATGGGTTCACTAAGGCTTTTAGTGTATGCTAAGATTCTTTGGTTTGTTTCTGTTTGTTGTAGGTTTGAAATGTCTATTTTGTCCTCACTCTTAAAGAATTATTTTTTGAATGAGTAGTGCCAATAGCACAAAATTCAACAGGCACAGAGGGGTATCCTGTGAAAAGCAAATAAGCATTCTGTTTCTGTTTCTTTAGTTTTCCTCCTCGGAAACAACCAGCATTAGTGATTTCTTAGGTATCCTTATAGAAGTAGCATATATATACACACATATATAGAAAGACATATACACACATACAAAGACATATGTATGTATGGCTCTTATGTTTGTACATGTATGTAGGTAAGTCTGTATATGTATAGATACATAAGACATATACATATTTTTAAAAACTAAATGGTGATATAATATATTGTTGTCTTCCTTGCTTCTTTTCTTTAAATTTTTGAGATAATTGATGCACATGCAATTGTAAGAAATAATACAGAGAGATCCCATATACCCTTCAGCCAGTTTTCCCCAGCAGTGACCTCTTGCATGACTACAGTGTTATACCCCAATAAGAAAACTGACATTGACACAATCCACCAACCTTTTTCAGATTTCTCCAGTTTTATATACATTCATTTGTGTGTGTGTGTCTGTGTGTGTGTGTGATTATACTAGACTATTTTAAACATGACTAATTCAACTGGCCTGAATTTCGAAAATGAAAAGGATACAAGATGAATCTGAGTATTGGGATGTCTAGAGATGAGTTTGGTATTGATTGACCAGAAATCTGTACCTATTCTCAACAGCACAGAATGCAGTGTACGTCATTACCAATTACATATAGGAGTGTGAATATATTTTTTAAAATGAGCTCTTTCAAATTAAGCAATTTAAAAATCTCAGCTACCTTAGATTATGCCAAGAGTCCAAAATTATGGATATCTTTTTGAAACCCTTAAAATGAAGCGATCAGATTTAAATTTGAATTAAAATAATACAAGCTGCATACAGTTATCCAAATGGATTACTACTGATTCAGTGAGTTGTTTTTGAAACTTCAAAGTACGATCTTGTGAGGAACAAATGATAAAAACATGCTTATTCGTAATTTCTATCACCAGCTCAGAACTGGCAGATATGTCTGATACTATTTCTGATGTGGTTTGTGTGCTAGACCTGCTATGTCTTGGATTGTAGTGTTTTACATAAATGTCTTGAGAATGTTCATAAGATCATAAAGTCACAGTTACATAAAATGTATCTTTAATCCATGTATCTATGGCCTATTGGGTGCAGCCACTCGTTCAACGCAATCGTGGGTAATGCAAATTTCCTTGTCATACATTTTACCATAACATTGTTTCTAGTATTTAGACATCTTCCATGGTATAGAAAAGGAAACAATCTTTCAGCGCAGGGCAGAAGCAGTAGGAGATGGCCAGAACCTAGATTGTAGCTGTTCGAGGAGAAAAGAGTTTGCATAATCAAGAGAAGGAGATAATAGCCTGAGATTTACTTTATAATTTTAAGTGTCTTTTTACACTTAAGTGTCTATTTAAAGAAAACTTTAATTTAACAAAGCAATGCTGATTGCACTTTTCATCAAAACCTGCACTTGTATGATTTGTACACACCTATGGAGATTCCCAAATCTGTCAGTTTGCAATCTGAAAGCATGTGTATTTGCCCTGTCGTAACCCCTATTTAAATCTCAGACAGGTGGTTAAGCACTGACTTTCTCATTTGGAGTCCAGAAATAAGAGACAGGATTTGGGACGAGAGTTCCTAAGAGTACTCTCTTTCGCTTTTGGTAGATGGTGACGACATACCAAGGTTACAGCAAGGCCAAGTCAATATTCTTCTAAGGGCACCGTAGCCTATGTGCCTCTGGTGGAAATTAAGATGGGGAACAGATTCAGAGAGCAAGGTGGATTTTTCAACATGACAAATTAATTAAATTATTTAGAATGATTCCAAGTGAAACATAACCATCCAAGCCACTGGCATTTCCCCACCCAGGGTGAAATGGAGGGCAGGCAGTCAAATTTCACAAAAGATTCAGAAGCACATCTATCCAGGCACATTCTATCTCGGGACGTCCCACAGTGCCGTGTGCTACTGCCCCAGACGAAAGCTTTCAGGGGCTTGGGCTGAGCAGAAGCAGAAGCGACCTGAAGAGGGAAGGGAGGGCTTCTCTCTGGAGGAGAAGGGGAAGGCAGTGCGTCCTGGGTTTGGCTGTGGCGCTCACTGTGTTGAGGAAAGCTCCCCCATGCCTTCCCCGGCTTCTCCGTTTCTGGTATCCCAGCATGTGTTAGATACAAAGCTGTTCTCCTCTCTCTCTCTTTGAACTTGTCCTCTGTAGTTAATAGATTTCCTTATACCCTGAGTGTTTCACAGCAACAACCAAAGACATGTAAGAGACAATGATCAACTAACTGAGCTGTTGATCATCAGAGGCTGCAGTGCGTGGGCTACTGAACAGCTTGGAATAAGAGATGGTCAGACCCCTTCTGTTTGGTTTCACTCTCTTCCTCTTCCCTCTGAGTTAAGATAAAAACTCCTCATGGGGTTTAATGAATCACTCTAAAGCTTAGAAAATCAGTAGCATTCACCATTTGCAGCTGATTTTTAAGAAAAAAATTGTTTCCTAGGGACTTGGATCCCCTCCATCACCTGCTTACTTTTTACTAATAGAGCTGTGTCGTCACCCTTTTTAAAAAAATGTTAAGAGCTTGCTGTTGCACCAGGTGAGTCCAAAGTAGTCACCAGCCCTGGTGTGTAAAAGGCCACTTGGATGTAAATGACAAATAGAGACGGTTTCCAGCATGACACACACAGCAGAGAATCTTAGTCTGGCGGCCAGGACCGCCATCAGGAATAACAATTTGAAAGTTTATTCGATCTAGGTGGCTGACTTTGGGAGGGTTGTTTTATTTCCTTTTCGCCTAGCTTTGTAGGCCCAGGAGGCTAAGACAGGCTGGCTTAGCATGCTGAATGAGGAAGGGGGGATGGAGCGAGCTTTTGCAAGGTGAGGAGAAGGAAGAAAGTTACGAGAAGCTGAGTAGAATTGTATTACCCTTCCCTCGCGCAGGATGTGTCCTTTAATCTCTTGGGAAAGGTGGCCAAGACCAGCTGCCTTGTTTTCCTTCCCCTCTGACACTGTGGGTTTTAAAAAGCAGAGAAGAATTCGGAGAATCTATTAATGGCAGAGTTTTTTTAAAAGGAGAGGGGGTGGGGAGGACTACACTGACCTTAATGTTCTGTGGAGGACGGGTGACACAGAACCGCAGGGAGACACCACTCCCAATCCACCCACCAGCCCTGGTGCCTTGCTTCCAAATTCCGTGCTATTGCTAACCAGCTCCATGCATTAAGCCTGCCACTTACTTTTTCTGAACCGTGATGCTCATGGATTCTATGGCCGTCCAATCCACAGGTCCACTAGGTGCCTCTAATGGGCAAGGCCGTGTGGTGGCGAGGAGGGGTCAGATTCTGGAGTGCTGAGACGCAACATAGGACATCCTGCCCTCCTGTTTACAGGCTGTCCCCTTGGACAAGCCGCGCAAACCCTCTGAGTTCGGCATAGAGTAGCGGGACGGGTCACCACGACCGGTTGAAAAAGCAGGATGAGATGCTGTGTAGAGAAGCGCCTTGTGAAGAGCTGTTGAAAGCACGTCAGATTTAGGATGAAAACGGGAATTTGTGTCTGTGGAGGGAAGGAGCATTGCGGGGGGTTGGGGGAAGGGATGGGAGGTGGGGGACAGGCAAGGGTATCTTCTCATTATGGCAGTTCACCTGGTTAGGTAACTTTAAAAATGAACTACATTTGAATAAAGGAGAGGGAGTGGAATTGACCAAGATTCCAATATTTTTCTAATAAAGACTTTAGTTCTTTTTGGTTCTGCCCTTGGGAGATATTTACTTCTCTTTTCAGCACCTCTCTTCCGTGTCCCCCCACCCTGACTTGAAGGTTATTGGCTACTTTATTTGTAGTAGGTAGTGGTGGAGCACGAACGGAGAAGCAAGCTCTAGTTCACCACCTATAATACCGCCCACGGGTCCTCCCTTGAAACAGATGTCAATTTTCCTGCTGTGACAATAACGGACCCCAGGATGTAGAAGTCCCTTCCGAGTTGTGCCAAGGGCGCGCTCAGTAGCGTGACTGACAGACGCCCTCCCCGGAGCCCCAGTGGGAACCGGACTTCACTGAAGATGCTTCCTCGTCCCTTTTGTCCTTGGGGCACCGCCCTGCTCCCCGCAACTGCGAGCACACCATCGATCTGATTCTCCTGGGCTACAGGCTGGTCCCTGGGGCCGTTTGGCCAGGTATGCTTTAATACAAGGCCATCTCCCATGGTGTGAATTTGGCTGTTCTTGGGCATTTCTTCCTTTTGTCTCACTCGAAATTGAAGAACGCTTCTCCTACCGTAGCCCCTCCTGAAGCAGGATGAGAATTGTTTTTTAAAGGTCCTGATATGAGTTCCCGATTCTCGGCACGTATTAGTTTCCTTTCTTTGAGATTAGCTGGTGCGGGTGTGGCAGGGGAGACTGCAGCTGTTGCGAGGCAGTAGGACAGGGGCCAGGAGCCCTGGATGGGAGACAGAGAGCGGGAGGGGCGAGGTGGGCATCAGGTGTCCTCAGTGCCTCCCCGCCCAGAGTTGGTCCCCGGTCAGTCCCCCTGAAGAGAAGGACAGCACTGGAGCAGCTGAAGTGGAAGTGGAGATGGAAGGCGGCCCCTCCCCGGGGAGGGTGGAGGGAACTCCAGATGAGCGAACACCCCCCAGGAGCCCCCCAGGATCTGTTCCTGGACTTCCTCCGTGGGCTGCTTTCCAGACGGAAGTTGTTATTGATCCATCTGGCGGGGGATTTCTCAGAGGCACATGGCTCCCCCGGGAGCAGGCCCTGGGGAAGCAATCCTCCCCTTTTACCCAGAGGATCCACATAGCTATGGGTCCTGGCCGGGGTTGGGGGGACAGGGGGAGGGGGGTGTCTAAGAGAAGGGAGGAAGGATTGGTGTTCCTGAGGTTTCTGTTTCTGAGCAGGACCAGGAGAAGCGGGGAATAGACACACATCACTGTGTGTGTCATGAGGCGAGGGCCACAGCTGCGTGTGCCCCATGCCAGGAAAATACAAGGCCAGTCTAGGGCGTCTTTGGTAAGAAAGCGATCCATCAAGGAGGGGGTCGCTGTGGCATTTTCCGGCGTGACCTTGGGAGAAATAATACAAGCTGTTCGCTTGGCGGCTGGCTGATCCGTGTCTCTTCCCAGCTTGATTAATGGCACGGCTGCTTTTTCTTATTTTAGTCCAAGCTGACTTTTCACTCTTTTCTGTTACGAGCAGGTTTGACTCCTTCACTCGTCACAACAGTTATCACCCCCAAGATGTCAGAAAAGGTCGTTGTTAGATTGTCCCCAGGCCCCTGGCCCTGACCCTTCCCAGTGCTGTCTTTGATCCCGCTGAAGTGTGGACCTCCTGGTACCTTTGCTGGGGAATCGCGACCCAGGACCTGGGTATTCTCTCTGAAGGTCTGCAGATTCACCCTTATCAGTACCAGGTGGGGATCACCTCCCAGAGGGAGTGCAGGTAACTGGCTGTCAGTTGACCAAAGCAGAAACCCCGGGACTTCCCTGGTGGCGCAGTGGTTAAGAATCCGCCTGCCGATGCAGGGGACACGGGTTCAAGCCCTGGTCCAGGAAGATCCCACATGCCACGGAGCAACTAAGCCTATGTGCGACAACTACTGAGCCTGCGCTCTAGAGCTCGCGAGCCACAGCTGCTGACCCTGTGAGCCACAACTACTGAGCCCATGAGCCACAACTACTGAGCCCGTGTGCCACAACTACTGAGCCCGTGCGCCACAACTACTGAGCTCGTGCGCCACAACTATTGAAGCCCACGTGCCTAGAGCCCGTGATCCCCAACAAGAGAAGCCACTGCAATGAGAAGCCTGCGCACCGCAACGAAGAGTAGCCCCCACTCACCGCAACTAGAGAAAAACCCGTGCGCAGCAACGAAGACCCAACACAGCCCAAAATAAATAAATAAATAATATATATATATATATATATATATATATATATATATATATATATATAAAAATAAGCAGAAACCCCTAACGTTGGCACCGTCACCTTCACTGTATTATGTAAACAGAAGGCAGCTTTGCTGAGTAGGGTCAGATTGAAAGGGATTGAAAAGACTGTTTTGTTTTGTTTTTTTTAATTTCTATTTATTTATTTTGGCTGTGTTGGGTCTTCGTTTCTGTGTGAGGGCTTTCTCCAGTTGCGGCAAGCGGAGGCCACTCTTCATCGCGGTGCGCGGGCCTCTCACTATCGCGGCCTCTCTTGTTGCGGAGCACAGGCTCCAGACGCGCAGGCTCAGTAGTTGTGGTACACAGGCCTAGTTGCTCTGCGGCATGTGGGATCTTCCCAGACCAGGGCCCGAACCCGTGTCCCCTGCACTGGCAGGCAGATTCTCAACCACTGCGCCACCAGGGAAGCCCTGAAGAGACTCTTGATAAGTCCCTCGGTGCTGCCCCAGGGCTCCTTTTTCCTGTGGGTTAATATTCTGACCCAAAGGCAATGCCTTACCCCCTGGACAGAGCATGGGGCACCCAAATTTCTCTACTGGGACAACCTTTTCCTCTTCTCACTCTGTCCCCTGCTGGTACCCTTTCCTTCTCCTGACGTGTGTTGGTCCCCACACCCTCACAGCTCTTAATGAGCAAGCTCCGCTTCACCTGGAGCTACAACTCTGATGGCGTGACCTGGGAGGTTCTGCAGCTTCCACAGGTGATGTTCAGTTGATGCTCTCAGGGGCTGGTGAAGAGTGCAGGCGTGTACCTCCCTGTAGACCCCAGGTGACCACAGCGGACTCCGTAACTGGCTCCATGAGATGAGAAGGCCACATTGCATCAAGCAACAGAGATCGTGCTCTGAGTAGTGTTTTGGTGATCTATTCAACAAGTATCGAGCACCTGCTGTGTGCCGGGCACTGTGTTTGGTTCTGGGGACGTAGTGGTGAGAAAGGCAGCTACGGCCCTGCCCCCAGGGAGCTTGCAGTCTTGTTGCCTGAAGGTCTCATAACAATCTGCAAGAGCATCTTGAATGAGTCATTGTGAACAGACCCAAACCATCCCGTTTGTCCCACGTTTGGGCAAAATGGACCTTGTTTCATTTTGTCCTCACTTAGTGAGGCCTTTTGGGTAGCACAAAAAGCAGCCAACCACCCAAACGAAGAAAAAGCCATACCTGCTTAGCAACTCAGCATTCCAAAAGGAAGTAGCAGAAGCAATGCAGAAACTGACTTAGGATAGATCTTATTTACAGTTTGTTACAGAGTCAAAAAACTTGAATGTCTGAATTTAGATGTACCGAAATGAGAGGAGAAAAAGAAGAGATTCATAGCATGTACAAGCTGAGTGGAGTCAGGCTTCTCAAATCTGTCTCCCCTCACCCATTTCTTCTCCTGATAAATACGCTTTCTTTCTTTTTTTAAAATTTGTTTTATTGAATTATAGTTGATTTATAGTGTGTTAGTTTCTGCTGTACAGCAAAGTGATTCAGTTATACATATGCATTCTTTTTCATATTCTTTTCCATTATGGTTTATTACAGGACATTGTATATAGTTCCCGGTGCTAGGCAGTGGGACCTTGTTGTTTATCCATTCTATATATAATAGTTTGCATCTGAATTCTGCCCCTTTTATCCTGTAGACTTTTAGCCAGCCAATACTTAGTGAGCATTTACCCTTCCGGGAACTGTTTTGAGTACTAGACACAGAGAGGTTAAGTGACTTGCCCAGGGTCACACAAGAAGCAGAGGAGCCAAGACTGGGGCCATCTGAGTGCAGAGCTTCTCTCTGCAGCACTGCCCAGCAGTGGTTGAGGCACCAGGCTCCTGAGCTGAGGCCACATGTCCACTGGCAGTTGTAGTAGGTGACATTCCACAGGGCTACAGGGAAAGGAAAGGAGACTGTATATTCACAATACGCAGCTATTTTCATTTCTGATCATTGTAATCACTGTAGTGTGTGGTGTTCACTGCCATCATGCTAAACCTTTTGTGTCCTCACCTTGTTTAAACAGGCAGTCCCCCGTTTTGTGGATCAGTTATCTGAGGCTCAGAGAGGTTGGATGACTTGTCTAAGGTCACACAGTAAGAAGGAGAGCTGAGATCCCTAAATCCATTTTTCTACCACACTTTGAAACGAACAAAATAGAATGCGATTAAGAGTTTTTATTTTAACACCTATGGCTGATGTGGAGCAGACATCTGCTAGGATCAACCCTGAGCCTGTTCCTTCACTGTCTCAGCCCCAGGTGACCATGCAGGATGACTGTCACTGCTCAGCGCTTCTTTAACAAGCGCGCATTTGAGTTCACCCGGGGGCTGGACACTGGGCCGGCACCTGGAGCTCAGAGGTGAAGGGGACGCGGCAGCTGTCCTCGGAGAGGTCCAGTCTAGTGGGGAAGGCATGTGACACAAACCACTGTAGAGCAGCCAGACAAAAGCCAGGCTAGAGGTACGCAGGGAATGTGGAGAGAGACGGTCCATCCTGGGGAGGGGTGGAGCCTTGTTCCGCTGAAGCAAGAAGGGGGAAAGGTGGTCTGGTCTGAGGGAAAAGCATGTTCTAGCATCACCCAGAGGCTACACTGGTTTATTCAGGCAGCCAGGCATCAAAAGGAGAGGGACCTACCACATGTTGTCATGATCTTGCTGAGTCAGGAGGCTGAAGTTCAGATGTCCTCCACACCGGGCCTGGAGGATGGGGAGGAGAGTGGCCCCAGCCCGGCTCACAGCCACGGGCACTGTCCATGGATGGACCCCGTGTATTCATCCTCGGGAATTCCAAACACCGTAGCCATCAGTTTACTTCAAGATTTATTTTTGTCTTGCCCTGAGCAGCTCTTTTTGAAATGTGCCTTTAGAAACCGTTAATTTGTTTTTTGAAAAGATCTGTTCACACATGATCTTTTATAGGAAGATACCCAGCTGGGTCATTATTTCCTTGAAACATGTTATACCCTAAGTATAATATTAAGTAAAAATAGCATGATGCAAAACTGTACAATATAATACCAATTTTATAAATATAGACTGGAAATGGATTTATCAGAGTGCTATTTTTAGGAATTATAATTAGAGATGATGATGATGATGATTTTTTTTGCCGCGAGGCTTGCAGAATCTTAGTTCCCCCACCAGGGATTGATCCCGGGCCCCCAGCGGTGAAAGCGCAGAATCCTAACCACTGGACCACCAGGGAATTCCCTAGAGATGATTTTTTTAATTGCCTTTATATTTTCTGAGTGTCTTATATGTCATACGATAAGCATATATTCCACAAACTGAAAATAAAAACCCAAGACAAAATAAAAACCCAAACACCACAAAGAAGGGAAGGGATTAGAAAAGGGAGTATAAAGTGGGCCCTTTGCACATTTTGTGTGTGTGTGTGAAAGTCTCCTCCAGGCTGGGTGGGGTGGCCATTCCGGGACCAGGGGCGATAGGATGCTCAGGCCTTGCCTTGCAGGGCCTGTGTAGGGCGTATTCAACTCTCATCACCGGTGCCTCAGTGACCGAGGACAAAGGCGGTGAGAGGAAGTTGCCCCAGAGCTGCATCCTCGGGGTTCTGGGTTGAATCGTGTCCCCGTCCCCAGAAGATGTTGAAGCCCTCACCCCGTGCCTGTCACCAGGGCTTTATTTAGAAACAGAGTCTTTGCTGATCATCAAATTAAGATGAGGTCATGTGGGTGGCCCCGATCCATGGTGACTGTGTCTTTGTAAGAGGGGGGAACGTGGACACAGAGGCAGCAGACACAGAGGAAGACGATGTGAAGACACTGAGACCAGAAACCAGGGGGGAGGCCAGAGCGGATTCTCCTGCAGCCTCAGAGGCAAGCAGCCCTGCCCACACCGTGATCTCGGGTTCTGGCCTCCAGAACCCTGAGACGTAGTTCCCTTCATAAGCCCCCAGTTTGGGGTACTTTGTTACAGCAGCTCCAGAAAACCAATGCACTCTGCGTTCTAAGTCTTTTTTCTCCCACCATGCCTGTGAAGTGCAGAGCGAAGGCCGCTGTGTGGCACTGACACGAGTGATGCTCTGTTTATTTCTCCCTTCTCCCTCCTCCCCCCTCGCCTGGCTTCTGCTCCCCTTCCCCCCATTGTTTTACTGGCAATACAGGGAATGAGAGATTATACAGACTGAAGACCTTTCTTTTTATTTATGGACCAAGCCACAGAATCCCTCTTTCCTGCTTCTTAAAGTCAGGGATCTCCAATGAGTGAAGTGGGGCTGGTGACACTGGACGTGGAGGAAGGTGGCCAAGTGTAGAAGCCTCACCTGGAGGCAGCAGTCCCACTGGTCCAGCCAGTGACCAGCACGTGTGTGTCCAGGCTGGCCCGTGGGGCGGATCTTCTGATGAATGGAGACGAAGGCTTGTAGGTTTCTTTCATCCTGGTTTCCTTGTATCTTCAACTGGCCTTTATTTTTCTCTCTCTGAGTACTCTCTCTCTAAGTCCAGAACTGCTTTGGCTAATCACCAAAGCAGTCTGCCTAGGAAAACTGGAATGAAACTGTCCTTCGAACCTGAAAGAAGTTCTCCGAGGTGAATGAATGGGGTAAGGGAATTGCCTGCCTATAATGCAATGCTCAGGTCTGTCTTAGTAACAACCTCTCCTGGCCATAAAAGGGGCACAAATCTTTTCTTCCTCTCCTTGCTTTGCGTAAAGAAGTAACAGGAATGAAGTCATCTGGCCCAGGCAGTCTGCTCCGTTGGCCCGCGCACACCTGGATCTTTCATTCTGAAGGATCCCGGAAGCCGTCTCCCCAGCTCCCTTCAGATCCCAAGTCTTTTCTTCCGGATCAGTGTTACACTCTGGCTCAGTTCTTAATGGACCGATTTTGTTTAGAATTGGGTGTTTACTTTGCTGACCTTTTCCACGCAAAGCTTGTTACAAAATTAGCCTTTTGTGTCAACACCCTTTTGTTTATATAGGGGAAAAAAATATTGGCATTGAGAGCTGATGATTACATCAGTGTGTTATTAGCTCAATTCATCAATAAATATCACAGCTATGTAGTTGATATGCCTGGCGATTGGAAGCATGGTAAATATACAAATGGCCTCATTTTATGCAACTGATTCTGTGAAAGGAGAGTGATAGGTGAGGATACTGGATTTCTTTAGTTTTAAAAACGAGTAATATGACTATGCTATAGCATGCCTTGTTTATTTTGAGTAACAATCCATTTCTGCTTACAGAAATGGATCTTAAATATATGTGTGTGTGTATACATGTAAATATATATGTTTTACTCATGGTACAGGATATATATGTGATTCTTCCTAAGAAAAAGTGATCTTGTATTTTAAATAGAGAGCTTAATCACTCAATTTCAAATAGATGTATTAAGACGTATTAAAGAAACAGCAGATTTAGGAATACAAATGTGATACTGAGTTGTGTGAGCAGATGCTTACCTTAGAGCAAGGTGTCTTCGCTGTTGATGTGGTTTATAAATAAATTAATTCTCAGCCAAGGTGCCCATTTGTTTTTGCAGGCATTAAATTGCACTTGTGACTTAGGTTACAGCTTTCAAATTAGGTTATAAGTTTGACTTTGGTGTCTTGTAACTTCATGAGACAGCTGGGTGAGATCTTCAAAGTGGGCTGGGTATTCCCTAGGAGGAAAACAAGATGAGCCATTAGGATATAAAAAGAAAACCTTAGAGCTTCCAATTTATGTTTCTTTATCATATATATAGATAAGATTTTAAAATTGTATATATTTTATAAATTATATAAAACAAAAATTTATTGTGTATAAAATTTGCATATGCTAATTGTGCATATTTTTAAAAAATTTAAACAGTCAAAATCATTTGAAGACCACTGCCTTAGCCTATGGGTTTGGGTGTCAGCATACTGGAGATAGAATTTAAATAGCACAGTTAGAAGCAAGGGGGAAACAGCCTTCATGGAAATAAGCTCCAAAGCAAAGGGAATACTAATAGCCAAAAGAATTTCCATATTTTCCTCTATTTCAGTGTATCTTGGGTCCAGATGGGATTGGAGGCTTTTCAAACATTTTCGAGCATCCCTTCTCTGGTCCTATCCCAGTTCTCCAGAAAGGAGGGCAGATATTAGATTAAAAGTCTTGCCCACTTCCACATTTTGTTTTGAAGAAAAAAATCCTAGAAATGCATTGGTGTTCTATCACAATATTTTAAAATATATCCTGTCCCACTCTCCCATCTCAGAATACCTGGCTACCTCCTGTGGAAAGCACTGTGCAGAGTAGGTCTTCTCGGACATTCTTAGGCTCCCTGGTGGTTCCCATGTAGCTTTTCTGGAGGTTTGATATGAGCATCCTGTGTCTAGGGCCATGGAGGCATAACCCGCTCAGGCGTCCCCTAACAGAAATGCACTGGCCTAGCCACTTTGGTGACTGGGGCTTCATTTTTTCATTTGTAAAAGGAGGGAAATAAATTTTAATGTGCTATAAAAATCTAAGGTGAAGGTATTCCTGCCCTAATCCCCACTTAGTCAGCCAGGAGTGGGACGGCTGGGATTGAGCGTGCTTTCGACGGAGCTCTGATACCCGGAATGCGTCAGGAGGATGCGCTTGGGATGCGGGACGATCGTGGGAGGAGACACTGGGGGCTGCGGGGAGACGGGCCTGAGAGGCCGCGTGGCTGTCGGTGCTTGAAGAGGGCCCAGGTGTATCTCATAACCTGTGAAGGTAGGGGTTGAGCATCTGGGGAAGGTGACCAGAAACATGTGCAAAGACCGCTAATGACAGGAACCATCCAGGAACAGAGCAGGGGTATCGGGAAGCTGGGAGTCCCTCCTGCGAACTCGGTGGAGACTGGGACTGACGTTCAGTGGGGGGAAGGCGCTCAGACCGCTGACCTGCAGGGGGAGCTGCTCAGAGGACCTCTAGGATCCCTTCCAGCCTTAGGACTCGGGTTGGGAACAGTCACATGGTAGGTAGGGTGCAGGGGGCCTGCCACAGTCTGGGTGCCGATGGGAGTGTGGCCACGGCTTCCTGATGAGGCCACCCTCAGAGTTTCAAAAAGAATATGAGGATTTGTCTCAGAAAAAATGAGCATAGAGTAGGTAAAGCGCTGACCGAGGTGCAGGTGTGCTTAGGCAGGGCTGGAAGGGGAGGCTGGCGTGGCATCACTCAGACGTGGGGGACAGCATAACACACTGTGTTTAAAACGACAGAATTAAAAACTTTCAGCAATAAGAATGTTCTGAACTGGCCAGAAGGTTAGGAACATGAGTTAGAAACGAGGCCTGCTTTGGCGACCACTTTACCTGATACGTGTCCGTAGAGCAGGGGCTGGGCACAGGGGTGTGGGAGGCGAGGGCACAGCACGTTGGTGAAGCTCTTCCCCATCTGCCTCTTCCTCCTGTGTGGCCCCCGTTGGCCCCAGCTGGTCTGGAGGGTGACCGGCCTTCCCGGTTTGCCTCCCGCTGACAAAATTGGGACGCCCCAGGCAGACTGACAGGTCGGTCACCTTACTGGTCCAAGTGCAGGTGCCCAGACCTAGACCGTCCCCAGAACTAGTCACCCAGCTCATGTTCATTTCCTGCTCCTTGTGGGGGATCTTATGCCATGGGCAACACGTATTATGGCGCTGTACACTCCCAGGCATTAGTTTTATACTTAACCTGCCTTTTATCCTAAGAATTCACCACTTTGTGTTTTAGAGGGAGCTTTTTTGGCAGACACTCTAATGGGACGTTTAGGTGGAATGTTCTCTGGGCAAACACTGCAGCCATTCATCCTGTGTTGTGTAAATACAATGTGTGTGTGTGTGTGTGTGTGTGTGTGTGTGTGTGTGTGTGTTTAGCTCGTAGTCTTTCTCAGGGAAGAAAGGAGCTGCATCAATTCAGCAATAATGAAAAAAAGTGAGGTTCGTTTGGAGGGCTCACCTGTCTGCTGACATTGCGTTTGGGGTCATGTTCACGCTGTTCACGCTCATTTTGGCTACTGCCTGACTGGACAGGACATGTGAAAGGAGAGACTCTCTTTCTTGTCATTTACATCAAAGTAATGCGTGTATGATGCTTATGATTATTTTCTTGGCGTTAAAGGAGGGGTGACCACATTCAGGGAGTAAAGTGACACCCTCTACAGAAGGCCCCTGGCAGGTGTACTTTACTAAAGGACGTGAGGTCTGACTTGATGAAGCCCCATCCAGTCCGGTCACAAAACTGCCTTCGCTGCTTGTAGAGCCCGTGCCTGCTCCTTCCCCTCCAAGCCTGGGAAGGTGGGTCCCCCTCTCCCCATGCTTCCTGGCTCTTCCCTCCCTGCTGACAGGAGTGAGGTAGGGTTGGGGGTCAGCCCGTGAGCCAGCCGCCCGCACTGTCCCCGCACAGAGCAAGAGCCCCATCGAATGCCCGAGCGAGGTGACCGCTCGGGGCCTGAACTGAGCCGTCGTGCCACACCAACTGTCCAACTTGACCCTGGCGAGAAGTTTATGGAACCTGCAGGACGTGGTTGATTGGAAGACCCAGATGGACGTATTGCATTTTTCTGTTTCTAAGTCATAATTAAGTAGAGTCCAAACCTGTTTATTGAGTACTAACCTAGATTCAGCCATGAAACCGAATTAACACACTTAGGGGAGACACAAGACTGTAGCTCATTCCTAAGTAATATGGTAGAGACCCAAGGACTGCAGGCTATCAGAGGGGAAAGAAGAGTTTACAGGGGCTGGACCAGCCAGGGAGGCTTCAAAAAGGGGGTGTCATCAGCTAGACCTCAGAGCACAGAAGTCCTTGCGTGAAGGGTGAGAGTGGGCGCAGGGGGGACATCCGCCAGAGCTCTCGGTGCTGTGGTGCTGGGCACGTATCAGGGCCTCATTAGCTCGCGGTGCCAGCCACAGGGAGGGTGATGAGCGCCGGGGTCTCCGCTGGACGCAGGAGCTGGCGCGCCGTGACGCCCCCTCCCCCGCTTAGCGTCTCTATGCTGGTGGCCTGGTTCTTCACTCCCGCTGGTGGGTGTTCTGCACAAAGCACAGCTGCCTGCAGCTTTGAGCTCTCCTTCCCGTCACTTCTGCCACCAAGGAGGATGGGGGCTTCCCCCCCCCCCCCCCGCCGGCTCCAGCACCTGGCCCAGTCTGAGTCATGATGCTATTGCTACAGCTGGTAGTGTCACCAGAGCCAGCTTCTAGAATGTCAGGACTTCTCCAAGTCAGTTATTAAACACCATGAGAAACTCACAATAAACTATCTTATGAAACAAAGGCAATAGGTGCTCAACACTGGCTTTTCTCTCTCCCTAGTTGGTTTACCACATTTGACTCTTACTCTGGAGGTTACGTCGATTGTGTGTGTGCAGTAGAAATGCTGCACAGCTCCGCAGTCAGTGATCACGAATTGGCAGCCTGACATCAACCTGGTGAGAGTATTTACACCATGGAAATTGGCAAAGCTGTGAATCAGGGCTAGGATTTTCCAGCACACCACTTGGTTCTTCAGCATGAGTGTGTCTCTCACACAGTATGGGTAAAAAATTACATTCTAAACCCATAATAAACGTTTGAACCTCAAACGTTCTAGTCTTTATATCTGGGAGCCAAGCACACACATGATTCCTGAGACACTTGCCAGAGCTAAGAGGCCCACTCACTGGAACCATCAGTAAAATGACTAACCACCCCCCCCCCCAAAAAAATGTTCCCAAGGTTCCCACTGGTGGCTCGAGCTCTGAAAGTCCCAATATACAGTCACCAATCCACTAGAACGTCTCCTTTTTAGGTATATGTGCCCACTCCTTTGTTATTAATACAGCATTACCACTCAATGTGCACCTCAAATTGGATGGAGCAGAAAAAAGTGAGTTAATCTATGTCTACAGGTAAAACTTTTCTACATGCATCCTTCTGAGAAGGGCCGCCAACCTTTCTCTGCCCCTAGAGACGGATGGCTGTTCTGTGTTCTGGTTCAGACCCACTTTCTCCTCTCTTGCTCCATGGCCTGTTGACGGGGATTACAGAAAACTAACGAGAAATGACATTCAGCCAAAGCCACATTCGTGAGGCTGCCGAGAGCTCGCTTCCTCCAGATCTGACAAGGCTCCTTCAGAGTCTGACAGAGGTGACCGGGAGGCATTTGGACCCAAAGACACGTTGGTGCTGCCTCTGTTTGAGAAAGAGTCCTGACCCCACGTTGGGGGTGTGGGCTGAGGTGGGAATAAATTAACAGTTGCCGGGAGCCGGGCCACGCTGTCAGGGCTCTGGGGGGAAAGCTGTGAGGAGGAGGAGGGGCACCCAGTGCCCAGTCTCTCCTGCCCTGGGGCAGACAGCTCTCCAGCTGCCTTCCTGCAGCCTTGGGCTCGGTTTCATCCGTGCAGTGCAGTGGCTTTCACCCCACCCTTCCCTCCCTGTGCTGCACGGGGGAAAGCTCCAAAAATGCTCAGGCAGCGTCTGGTCCCCCAGCTCTCTTTGAGGAAAGCATTCCTCCGTGATTCCATCCTGAGTTCACCTCCCCCCTGACCTTCTAGAGCGGGCTGGTTTGGATCTTCTCCTCCACCTGCTGAAAGCGCTGTTCTCACGTTGTGCTTTCCTCGCCTTCAGGCTTTCCTGTCATAAGTTCCTTGTCACGGTTTCATCTTGGGCATCTCGTAGCTGTGGCCCGACTCATAGCATTTCCACCATGAAAGATGGGAAGAGTATAAATCAGGAAAAAGAGGAAGGAAAGAAAGAAAGAAGGAAGGAAGGAAGGAAGGGGGAGGGAGGGAAGAAAGAGAGAGAGAGAAAGAAAGAAAAGGAAAAAAAGGAAGGAAGGAAAGACGGAAAGGAAGGAAGGAAGGGAGACGGAGGGAAGAAAGAGAAAAGGAAGGAAAGAAGGAGAGAAAGGAAGGAAGGAAAGAAAGATGGGAAGGAAGGAAGGAAGAGACGGAGGGAAGAAAGAGAAAGGAAGAGAAAAGGAAGGAAAGAAAGAAAGGAAGGAAGGAAAGAAAGACGGGAAGGAAGGAAAGAAGGAAGGCAGAGGGATGAGCAGAGAGAACAGGGAGGCACAGGGGTGGTGACATGAAAGCACAGGCAGTAAGTCCCCAAGGAGCACGCGGTCCTTCCACCTGGAGCTGAGGGTGGGAAGTGCAGCTGAGGAGAGATATTGGCGGGGGGTGGAGGGGAGGGCGGTGCTCAGTGCCTGAGGTCAGAAGCTGGGGCTCCTCGTCTTGCTCTTAAAAATGTATCGGGTGTCAGATGGAGGGTGCACTGGGGGAGGGCTGAGGGGGAGACCTGTTAAAAGCTTACTGCAACCTTCCAAACCACATCCAAGCCCAAGATGGAAGCCTTTCCCTGCATCTGTTGCTACGTGAGCATCCAGCCAGGCAGATGCCAAGCCAGCACGAAGGGGCTGGACTTCTTCCCTACGTTTTGTCCCACTCATCCTGCCCCTAGTGGGAGAAATGGGAATGTCATCTGTTCCTTTCTGCTTGAAGAAGTTGGCTGCTGGGATAAACATTGTACACGAATAATCACATATTTAGGAGTATCCTAATTATCCTGGTGGGAGTGATTGGGAGGGGCAGCTACCCAATTCGGCACATGAGGGTCTCTAGCGAGAAATGACTCAGCCCTGGAAGAGGATGAAGGAGCCCAGCCAGAAAGCTCCCTTCCAGCCCATGCAGGCTGTTCCCTGGCCAGGGGCTGCACCAGCCCACCTCGAGCGGTCCCCACAGCCAGGTCACAGTCAGCGCTGCCCGCTCCCCGCGTGACCCCTTCCTGTCACTCACACAGTCTCTCTCCCACTAAGTTGCGGTTGGGTTTTAGGACACGACTCGGATAATAATGAGTATTACAGTTGTTACTCAGGTCTGTAGACATGAGAAGACTCTAGAATTCCCTTTGGGGGATTTAGATCAGTATTTAAAATATTATATAAAGGGCATAGTTACAGCTTCACCAAAGAAGCACTTGTTGGCATCAAGCTGGATGTGAACTCTTTTACAAAACTGCAGTGGCCGGTCCTGTTGCCTTTATCATAGTCCTTTCTAAGGAAAGCCAGCAGAATAGGTTTGGGAGGCAACAAGGGCATACTTTTGAAAGACTACAACGAGAAACACAATACAGTAGAGTTTGAAATGTTGTCCTTTTCGCAGGCACTATCCCAGGAGGGATTCTGACGGCTGAGTGCAGGCACAAGGCACGTCACTGCTGGCCTGAGAATTAAATGAGCCCTTGGCAGCTCCTCTGAGGCCAGACATGATGCTGATGGACTTCTTCCAATGCATAAATAGGGAAACATAGAGTGGACCAAAGAAGTGACTTTCCCCGTATTCAGCTCAGCTCAGGCAATTGCAAGGCTGGGATTGGTTTCTGCCTTCACAGGATTGCTCCGACGCCCCAGGGCTGTTACCTGGGACTCTGGTCTCATCTTCCCTCAGCGACAGTCTCGGTGCCCTCCTGCCCTGTCTAGTTCTGACTCTTGTTCTCGGTCTCTGCTGGCTCGTGCCTTCAGATTCCCCCTGTTCTGCTGGTTCCAGCTCCTCATCGTTTGTAAGGTTGGGTGCAGGCTGTCAAGATGAGTAACGAAGGGGACAGCAAAAATCCCCTCCTCTTTCTGCCTTTGTCACCACCACAAACATTTTATAGTTAAATTTGCAAAAACTTTTTCTAGTGGCTCGGCAACACTTTCCTCATAAATGAGTGGTCATTAAACCCTTTTTTCCAGCCCCGTGACACATACTGTATCGCAAGCTGTCGGAGAAATTGTTGTGAGCTCGCGGATTAATTCCAGCAGTAGAAGAAGAAGCAGCCGATCCCCTTTGAGCCAGGCTCTGGGATTTCTGGTCTGTCCTCTGGAGGGAGGGGACTCATTTCACACAACAGGTTTCCACTTTGATGAGGAATCTCCCTCATTCCGGCCCCATTCTGATCTCTTATCACCAGCTTTCAAGCTGATTTATGTGCACCCCAGCTTTGCCCGTTTGGTTTGCATTTCTGTTTCCTTGACAAAGCCAGCCTTCCCTGTTGGATGTGATGCGTTTTCCCAGGAATTGACACACAAGGTCATGGTGATGTTTGCAGGGATTTCTTCCAGTGCGTACTCACCCTTTTTATTTTTTTAATTTAATTTTATTTATTTATTATTATTTTTTTAACATCTTTATTCGAGTATAATTGCTTTACAGTGGTGTGTTAGTTTCTGCTTTATAACAAAGTGAATCAGTTATACATATACATATGTTCCCATATCTCTTCCCTCTTGTGTCTCCCTCCCTCCCACCTTCCCTATCCCACCTCTCTAGGTGGTCACAAAGCACCGCGCTGATCTCCCTGTGCTATGCGGCTGGTTCCCACTAGCTATCTATTTTACGTTTAGTAGTGTATATATGTCCATGCCACTCTCTCACTTTGTCACAGCCTACCCTTCCCCCTCCCCGTGTCCTCAAGTCCATTCTCTAGTGGGTCTGTGACTTTATTCCCGTCTTACCCCTAGGTTCTTCATGACTTTTTTTTTTTTTCCTTAGATTCCATATATATGTGTTAGCATACAGTATTTGTTTTTCTCTTTCTGACTTACTTCACTCTGTATGACAGACTCTACCCGCGGTGGTTCTGGTTATATTGCTTCATCTGATTATTAACAGTTTTTTCCTGTTGGGCAGCTATACATTTCATCCAGGCTTCTGTTTGAATTGTTACCAATTATGAATTGATGGAATTCAAGTTAAGTATTTTTGTGCCTTATGTAAATACTTGGGAAAGAATTCTTTATTTAAATCCATCAGCGTTCAATAGTTTTCTTTTGAGCATGTCTAATTATTTTCTGTTTCTTCTAATTTTTTTCCTGTAGCTATGAATCTTGAAAATCTGAGTGATGAATGATAGTCACTTTTTCAATCAAGTTGCCCATTGCAAGCATTTTTGTTATTGTTGTTTTGAGTGAACTCAAATCGGCCTCTAGAGATAGGAGTTGTTGCATGCCTTACTGGATTCTGTCTTAAATTTTGAGTGTTGTGTGTTGAGGGGAACCCTCAAATCTGCAGATGTTAATACCGTCTGGCATGTGTGTGTGTGTGTGTGTGTGTGTGTGTGTGTGTGCACGTGCGCATTTGTATAAGGGGTGTGTATATGTGTGTTGTGTTGAGCTATTAAGAACAAAGGACTTTAAATGAAATAATGCCATTTGCAGCAACATGAATGGACCTAGAGATGATCATCCTAAGTGAAGTAAGTCAGACAGAGAAAGACAAATATCATTTTGTATCACTTACATGTGGAACCTAAAATATGATACAAATGAACTTATTTACAAAACAGAAACAGACTCACAGACATAGGAAACGAATTTATGGTTACCAAAGGGGAAAGGGGAATGGGGGGAGGGATCAATTAGGAGTTTGGAATTAACAGATACACAGTACTATTATATGAAACAGACAAACAACAAGGTCCTACTGTATGGCATAGGGAACTGTGTTCAGTATCTTGTAATAACCTCTAATGGAAAAGAATATGAAAAAGAATATATACGTACATACTTAACTGAATCACTTTGCCGTACAACAGAAGCTAACACAACATTGTCAATCAACTATACTTCGATAAAAAAAATTTTTTTAAAGAACAAAGGGCTTTAATGTGGGAATAAAAAAGAAGGGTTGCCAACACTGCAGAGATGACAGACATACAAGCACCTGTTGGGAGGGTAATTCCATGTAGAAACATCTTGAGAGACTTATCTGAATATCACGTAGCTTACTTTTTAGTACTACAGTGTTTTTCTTGGTAGCTAATTTCATATTAAAAAAAGACTGAAATATAAAATTGGTTTTCAGAAAAATCTGTTGTTTAAACTAACCGACAGTGTCTTTTGTCTTAGAATTTGAACTCAACCCAGCCTCGTTTTGAGCGATACTAACAGGGTCATGAGCTGTGGAAAGTAGTAAGTCCTCAGAAATGATCTCTCCTTCAGTTCTCATTATTCTACCTCTTCTAAGAACACAAAAGATAAAAATCCTCCGGGCATCCCTGGGATAATTCTAAATCTGTACGTCTTAGTGTTGAGCTCTCACTCAAGCCACGGGCCACGTTTCCCTCTCCTGGCGGGGGCACTGCTGACAGACACCACGTAGTGTGGCGCTCAGAATTCACCCCTGCCCCCTGAACCGCTGCTCACACTCGCCCTGCTCTGCCAGAGGGTCACGGCGTTTCACCCCCAGCCACCATCCGTCTCCCTTGCCTAGTAACCAACCTCCCATCCCCATTCTCCGTACACTATTCTGTCATTTCTTTTTTGTAGCAGGGGAATGTCACTTGCTAATATACTAATTCATTTTTTATATTGATTGTTTATCATCATCTCTCTGCACCCCTCCCTGCCCCCACTTCACTGGAATTTGAGCTTATTTCAGGGATCTCTGCCCCGAGGTCATAGCTGTATCTCAGCTGTGAAGAACAGTGCTTGGCACCCAGCAGCACTAATAAGTATTTGTTGAAAGAATGAATTTATTGCAATATACTTGTTTTATCAAATATGTTTACCCAGCTTTATAGCATCTCATAGAATAGCCTGGTGCCCTGAATAACAGTTGGTACCAAAACAACAACAAAAAAAACCCCTGGGTACTGATCACGTGACCTGGGAGGTTTGTTTTCCCTGAGAACTGACCTCAGTGCTGGGGGGAGGGGAGAGGTCCTGGTACTCACCAGAGAACAGGTGGGCACAAGCCAGTACACTAGGAGCAGGAGGGGCTCTTAGCTCTTCAGTGATTCCATTGCTACTTTTTTTTTTCCAATAACTTTATTAAGATATAATTCACATACCGTACAAATCAGCCGTTTAAAAGTGTGCATTTTAATGACTTTTAATACAGTCGCAGATGTGTGCATCCTTCCCCATAATATGTCAGTGCTACTGTCTCACTTCATCCCAACTTCCCCTTCCCCCTCCGTGTGTCCTCAAGTCCATTCTCTACGTCTGCGTCTTTATTCCTGCCCTGCCACTAGGTTCATCAGTACCGCTTTTTAAAATCCCTGTATATGCATTAGGATACGGTATTTGTTTTTCTCTTTCTGACTTAACTTCACTCTGTATGACAGATTCTAGGTTCATCCACCTCGCTACAAATAACTCAATTTCATTCCTTTTCATGGCTGAGTAATATTCCATTGTATCTATGTGCCACATCTTCTTTATCCATTCATCTGTTGATAGACATTTAGGTTGCTTCCATGTCCTGGCTAGTGTAAATAGTGCTCCATTGCTACTTTTAAAGCAGCAAAAGACGTTTTAGCAATTGTACTTCCAGAGGATTAGTAGAATCACTGAGTGAGTGCCCACTCTTTTTTGCAGGAGAGATCAACTCAGCCTACAAAGATTTGGGGAAATGTAAGACTCTTAAATTCACATCTGGAAATAGTGCCTAGATAATAGCTTTATACTTTCTAAGAATGCTGGAATTCCTTGGAATATTCCATTGAGTGACTAGAAGGACTATCTTAGTCTGTCTTTAGCCTCATTTCTCTCTGTTGTTCAGACTGGCTACCTTCTACTGTTCCATCTTCGAGTTCACCGATTCTTTCCTCTTTTGAGTCCATCCATTGTGTTTCTTATTTTGGTTGTTGCTTTTTCAGTTCCTAAATTGCCCTTTGGTTCTTCTTTGTATTTTCTGTTTATTTGCCAAGACTTTCAGCTCTTCATTTACTTCAAGCGTGTTCATAATTGCTGTTGAAGCATTTTTACGATGGCCCCTTTAAAATTCTTGTTACATAATTCCAGTGTCGGTTTTGTCTCAGTGTTGGTCTGTGTCAGTTGTCTTTTCTCGTTAAAGTTGAGACTTCTTTGGTTCTTGGTATGTACAGTGATTTTTAATTGTATCCTGGATGTTTGGGGCATTATGTTTTGAGACTCTGGATCTTATTTCAATCCTATTTTAGCAGGCTTCCTCAGACACTGTGTTAGAGGGGAAAAGGGGTATTGCCTTGCTACTGCCTGGCAGGGGTGGAAGTCTAGGTTCCCCACTATACCTCCATGGACACCCTGGATGGGTGAAGGGTGCCTCGTTACTGCTGGGCAAAGTGGGCGTCTGGACTCGACGCCAGGCCTCCACTGACACCACCCTGGTGGGGCGGGGCAGAGGGGGTGCCTTATTATGTCCGAGGCAGGGGGGCTTGTTCCCACTGGAGGATGGTGAAAGTTCCAGCTCCCCAGTCAGCCTTCTCTGACACCACCCAGCAGGTGGAGGAGTTGGAGGGATGCATCATTATAGCCTGAAAATGGTTCCCCACTTGGGTCTTTGCTGACGGGGGTCAGGGTGCGGCCACGGTTTTTTTCCATGATGTTTGGTAGGAGTAGGGCAGTTAACATCTAGAAGTTTTCTGTCTTGCTAGACTGCCTTTCCCCTGGTCTTTTAGGTAGAGAGAGCAGGCTTTTCCTGGTCTGCTCACTGCCCCCCCTCCCCCGTCTTTGGCATTTCCAGCATCTACAGCGCAGCCTGGCATATGTGAAGAAGTGTATGTGAATGCCAGGGACTCACCAACGTGTCTTCACTCAGATCCTGAGCTGATCCTCACCGTCTCTCCACCTGCAGAGTCTTCTTATGTTCCTTCTGTATATAATGCCCTCTAGTTAGCAGAACAGGAAGAAGTGTGTCTACTCCGTCTTGCCCAGGAACTGGACATGTAGAAGGACTATTTCAATGTCCTGTGTTAGAAGCAGCTACTTTGAAAAGGAGACCAAAAAAGAATAGAAGGTTTTCTGTTAGCATGTTTGCTGTTGTTATTGTAACTTCAACTCTTACAATGGCTTTTTTCCTCTACTATTTCTCAAAATTGTTTTACCTTAACTTGATGTTTTGTTTTTTGCCAATAGCGAATTTCATGTTGCCTTTTTCTCTTTTTCCTCCTTCCTTCCTCCCTTCCTCCCTCCCTTTCCTTCTTTCTTTCCTTCCTTCTTTCTTTCTCTCTCTCTCCCTTCCTTCCTTCCTTTCTTCTTTTTTTTCCCCCCTGAAACTGTTACTGCTTCTTGCTTTAAAACCAGGTATTTATCTAGTTAAACTTCCATGCAAGTTGGGGACATCTTGAGTAGAAATAACTGGATTCCTTTTTACTTGAGATGCACTTCAGGGCCTCTGCCCTCTCTGGCTGGGGAGTGTTACTCTTTCAGGCTTTTAACCTTAAAGTGTCCCTCTGGGTCATCCTTGATATTGCCTGAGTTATTGCCCAGAGTTGATGCAGGAAGAGAATGCTCGAGCCTCAGCGTCAGGAGATAGAGGTGAAAGGAACTCGGGGCTGGTTCTGGCCATTTGGCTCCACGGCCTCAGTTTCCCTGGTTGAGCCTGGAGAGCAGCTTGCACGGGACCCTGAGGTCAGGGGGGCGCGCATGCCCACTGTGTGTGTGGGGGCAGCCTGGAGGGAGGCGGGGTGGACAAAGGGTGGAAGGTATGCGTTTTGGGATCAGTCGTGCCAGTAAATCATTTATCTGTTTGGCCCTGGGCAAGTCAGCGTTTCTTCACAACCTAGAGTGTCCACAGAGGGACCGACAAGCTCTCCTGCTCAGTCGCTGGTGGTGAGGCTGAGGCCTGCTGCAGCTTTCGAGTCTCCCCAGTGCTTTTTAATCAGCAGTGTCATGTAGGCATTCACAGCAGGTGCATTTTTAAACTTGATCATCTTTCAGATTTGGGGGTGATTCTGCTTTCTTTTAAAAAACTACAACTGCAATTATCTGACTCTCATATTTCCAAGGTAGTACAATAGGGAGGAAAGGAATGAAAAAATCATTCAAAGCTTTTCTTCACTGCAAACACGCGTTTAATTCGGGGGATAGATTATTCCCGCCTCTTCTGTCAAGCACAGCACAGCATACATCTACTACTATGCTTGACACCAAAGCATATACATCTTTTGAATTTGAGAAAACACTTCTTTTTTTTTAAACAGCTGCTGATGACAAACAACTATAGATCAGTTTTGACTGACATTTTGTTTGCTTTTTTAGATTTAATTAGCATTTGTAAAATTTGGGAGAGTTAAACTTAATCATGAGATAATGCGATGATGCGAGCTGAGTGCAGTTTCTAGATAATTGTCTGTGCCTGCGGGGTAAATACAGACGGAAAGGGAGACTTGGTGGGGGATTAGTAGTAACTGGAGTATTTACCTTCAGGGCTGGAGCTGGTTATAAAATTGGTCATTTAACTATTAAATTGGAGGTATTTGTTGTTATTAAATCCAATAAAATAATTTAAAAAGGCACTGGAGCAAGTGAAAGACATTTTGAAAATGCAGTGGTTGAAACTTCCATACAGAGTAACTTAGAGACCATTTTCTCAAACTTCAGGCATGTTTACAATATATCCCCCCCTCAAAAAAAGAAAAAAAAAAATAAAATATATTCCACATTTATATAAAGATATACAAAGTGTTAACAAACACGCTATTAATCCCCTTTGTATGCATTTATTAATATGGAGAGTAAATGCATTCAACTCCTGAATGCAACTGAGAAAAATTTTTAATTTTTCAAACACAACTTCCGGCCTGTATATCTAAATATCTAAAATTAAGAAGGTAAAATCAACTCAAGAGTTTGAAATTCTTTTCCAAACATTTAACAACCTAGCATCAAAATTAAACATAAATATCTTTTTGGCTTTGTGGTCACAACCACGTTTGGAATCATGATTTGTTTATGTATGTTAATGATATGCATCTTTGCATGGAGCAGAGAAAGTCCCTGATTAAATGCTTTCAGGGTGAATTTCAAAGGTCACAAGAAAGGCAAGATGAAACTACAAAAAACAACTCTACAAGGGCTGGGAAGATGGGTATCTCAGCTGGACAGGCGCAGTTCTGTTCCAACCGTGGTTCTTCTGAATTCCCGCCAAAGAAAACTATCCTAGCAAAACTCCGCAAACTCTTATTCATTCATCATTCACTTAACAAACATTTGTTTGACACATATGACATGCCAGGCACTATTCTGAGTGCTGGCTTTATAAGAAGGAGTAAGACACAACCCTGTGCCCTAGAAGAGCTTGCAGTCTAACGATCTAAGGGGAGAGAGAGAATAAATAGACAGTTTTAAGGCAGTGTGTGTTCCAGTTACTGATTGCTGTGTAACAAATTACCCCAAAATTTAGTGGCTTGAAGCAACCATTTTATGCCTATGAATTCTGTGGGTCAGGAATCTGAACAGGGTCCAGTGGGAACGCCTAGACTCTGCTCCAGGACGTCTGGTTCTCAGTGGAAAGACCTCAGAGCTGGGAGCCGGAACCCTGAGGGCGTCATGATTCTCAGGTCTGGTGGGCTGTTGGCTGGGACCTCAGCTGAGGTTGTTACTTGAACACTCTCTCCATGGGGTCTGGGCTTCCTTACGGCGTGGCAGCCTCAAGGTAGCAGGTTTTCTTAGCTGATAGTTCAGGGCTCCCAGAGTGAGCGTGCTAACTTACGGGATGACGCGTGCTCTGGATTTTATGACCTGGCCTTGAAAGCCAGCCGTTTAACTTCCACCACATCCTGTTGCTTACAGCACGTTAGTGGCCCTCCCAGAATCAAGGGGAGGGGAACTCGATTCTGCCTCTTGCTGGGGCAGCGGCCTCCCTCTAGAGGAGCATGCGGGATACAGCTATCTTTGGGAAACACAGTCTGTCGTGGGACGGTAATTCTAAACGTATCTAACAATCCTTCCTGCAAAAAGCAGAGCCTAATTCCTCTAACTCTTGAAAGTGGGCAGGGCTTAGTGACTCTCTTCTAGTGACCTGAGCACGGAGAGAGTCTGTGACTTCCAGGGCGAGGCCATGAAAATTGCACCTGCCTGGCTGACCCTCTGTCACCGCCCAGCCTCCACCCCCGTGGCGGGGGCAGCTCACCACCACGCTTGAGGACATTCAAGCCACATTCAAGCCGCCCTGCAAGAGGAACGGAGGTCTCCGCCCACAGCGGCACCGGCAGACCAGCCCCGTGAGTGGCTGCCTTGGAGCCAGATCCTCTACCCCAGTCAAATTTCTTTTTGATATTTCTTTCTTTTTTAAAAAGTTGAAGCGTAATTAATATACAGTGTTGCGTTAGTTTCACGTGTGCAGCAAAGTGATTCATACATATGATTCATGCATACATATAGAGCTATATATTCTTTTTCAGATTCTTTTTCATTATAGGTTATTACAAGATATTGAGTCGAGTTCCCTGTGCTATACAATAGGTCCTTGTTGTTTACCTATTTTATTTATTTATTTATTTTTATTTTTGGCTGCGTTGGGTCTTCGTTGCTGCACGCGGGCTTTTCTCTAGTTGTGGCGAGCGGGGGCTGCTCTTCGTTGCGGTGTGCGGGCTTCTCATTGCAGTGGCTTCTCTTGTTGCAGAGCATGGGCTCTAGGCGCACAGGCTTCAGTAGCTGTGGCTCGCGGGCTCTAGAGCACAGGCTCAGTAGATGTGGCACACGGGCTTAGTTGCTCCGCGGCATGTGGGACCTTCTCGGACCAGGGATCAAACCCCTGTCCCCTGCATTGGCAGACGGATTCTTAACCACTGCGCCACCAGGGAAGTCTCCGTTTTATGTATAGTAGTGTGTATCTGTTAATCCCAACCTCCCAATTGATCTCTCCTCTCCACCCGCCCATTCCCTTTGGTAAGCATTAAGTTTGTCTTCTATATCTGTGAGTCTGTTTCTGTTTTGTAAACAAGTTCACCTGTATCATTTTTTTTAGATTCCACATATCAGTGATATTGTATATTTATCTTTGTCTGACTTACTTCACTTAGTATGATAATCTTTAGGTCCAACCATGTTGCTGCAAATGGCACTATTTCATTCTTTTTTATGGCTGAGTAATATTCCATTGTGTGTGTGTGTACGTATATATATGTATACATACACACACACACCCCACATCTTCTTAAACCAGTCGTCTGTTGATGGGCACACCTCCTGAGAGACTCTAAGCCAGAACCGCTCAGCCATGTCAGTCCTGAATTCCTGACCCCAGAAATTGTCAGAGATAATAAATGTTTATTGTTGTTCTGAGGCATTAAGTTGTGGGGTACTTGTTACAAAGTAATAGATAACCATGCATCCAGTACAGGATATAGGAGTGTGTATTGGGCGTATATAGGAAAGCCAGCTTATCCAGGTTTGCCAGGCCTGGAAGGCTTCCTGGAGGAGGAGACACATGTGATGAGCCTTCAAAGGCTCAGATAGGGAATGACAGGCTGAGGCATGTGCACTTAGATATGCCACTGAAGAACACTGGACAAGGCATGAATTATAGGTGAATAGTGACCAAAGTCTAATTGATTACCTGTAAAGTGGAGACATCCCCTTGGACTGTTCAGAGACTGAATACAGCTAATGTATTTACAGAATTAAAAGCAGGACTGGCGTAGTTGGGGCGCATTAATTCACTTACCCCTGTCCCCCAGGTCAGCCTCAGCATCACCCTGGAGTAGTTAAAAGGCAGATTCAAGCCCCTCAGAGCTAAGAGTCTGCACGGCTAGGTGCGGCCAATGCCTGCGGGAGTTTCAGAAGCTCTGCTTCAGAGTCCAGGCTGGGTGCCCGCTGTGGAATTCCTTGCACCTCTTAGGTAGACAGAGCTCGTGGTGGGGAATTCAGATGACAGCCTTGAAAACCAACCAGTGTGACTAATACAAGAAACAGAAGACCATCTTCCCTGGTTGTTACAAATGACTTTCTAACTGCTGTGTTCTATTTTTAACCCAAAGTACTCTTTGAATAAAAATGAGATGTAAAAAAAAAGTAAATTAATTCCTGTACTTTCCTTTTCTTTTGGTACTTTGACATCTCCCTTGGGACCATGACGCTCATTAATCTCATCCGGAGGAAAATGGTCCTTTTTCATTAATGACTTCTTAACCTTCGCCTTATCTGATTAGGTGGAGAATTAAGTCTCCCTTGAAAAGTCTCCAATCCCCACTTCCCTGCCAGCTCATTTTCTCCAGGAAGGACCTGGAAGATCAATACTGCAGAGGAAGCTGAGTTGATCAATGGGGCAAGATTTCCTTTGTAACACTGCTGGATGGGTGATGACTTCCTCCGCTCGGTGGTTATCTCTGCGGTGGGCTAGAGGGCAAGATGCCTCTGCAGGGGGCTGCAGTTCTGCTCCTGTTCTTGGGAAGGGGCGGCTGGCTGGCTCAGCCTTGCCCGTGTCAGCTTCCCGGCTGGAATGTGTTGTTTCAGCCCAAGCAGTAGGATCTCTCTGTTTGCGAGTTTGGGTAGATCAGAAAGTGGGGACACATAAAGAATACGCTTCTTAGAGGCTAGAGCCACGGGATGGCGACACTCCGAAGGGCCCAGGGACAGATGGGTCTTCGTTTGAATTCAAAGTTGCAACTTGCTTGTCCCTGATTCCTTACAGAGGGTGAAGGAGGGACCCCTGGTGTACCCAATCAGCATAATGGATGTGATTATTGAAGAGGGCAAGTGGCACAGATAATTCCCTGCAAAGTATTCCTGAGCAAACAGAAAATGAGATTATGCTGCACTGTGACATATGCTCAAGGACACACACTTTTTTTTTCTCCTTGTCCAGCCCAGTTGAGGTTAGACTCTGGGCAGAGATGGACAGAGAGAAAGAGAATGCAGCTTTTCCCACAGATCATGAGCGTTTTACTTCAGTTATTAGGGGATGAAACGGAGTATTATTTAAGATAAAGCTCTCTGAATTCAGACAGCCCACACCATTTATTCACTGGCCTGTAAATCCTTTATGATAGTATTTGGCACATAGACCTAAATTTAAAATATTAATAACACTTATTGAATGCCTTCTAGGTGAGTAGTAAATAGTCCAGTGTTAACTATCATTAGCATTATGCTACTGTGATTTTTTCCGTAGAAGTGATGCACAAGTTTGCATTTTTCACTGGGGTCTAATTGTAGGACTCGTGCAGAATTTAATTTTTTCCTTTTTCCTTCTTTCCTTATTTCTTCCTTCCACTTTATGCCCTGATTCATCCCAATTCAAAGTTGGGTTCCCTAGAAACACTCTTTAGTAGCTTTCCCTCTCCCCCTTTCTTTGTTTCCTCGTCACTCTGGTAGCGCTCAAAGGAATCTGTGGCGATTGTACTGGGCAAGCTGGTGTTCTTGGGAGCCAAGAGGCATCTCTTCTTTATGCAAGAATTCACATTGTGCAGTGGGGCACGACCCCAGGCGATGTCCCCAGAGGTGGTGGTGAATGTGGCCACTGTTCCCTTGCCCTTGACCGGTCACCATCATCAAGGGGCTGGCGGGCTAGCTGTATCCATCAGGTTCTCCGGAGGAACAATATACGGATATATATTGATACACGCGGCCACATCTACAAAGTACCTTCACGGCAACCCCTAGCTTAGTGTTTGATTAAATAAGTGGGTTGGTATCACCTAGCCGAGTTGACACATAAAACTAGCCATCACCCCAGCCATGGCCGGAACCAAGCCAAGGTGCCCACCTATGGTTGGAGCCCTTAACCTTGGCCTCCTTAGGCCCTGAGCTTTGAACAGTGAATGAGTTGTAGGAGAGGCGAGCATGACCCAAAGATGTGTGGAGGAGGTGGTATCCAGATGCCCGCCAAAGATGTCTGCAGTCCTGTAGAAAGGTTTTTATAGGTTTCTGCAAGTCTGATGCACAGTGTTGTAGCGTGCTGTTTATGCAGAAGAGCCTGAGGGGCCAATGAATGATTTTTGTAATTTCTCTATAATTACCAGGCTAGAATCCTTTAAAGCCTGCATTGATAGGCATGTCATATCCAGATGTTCTGTACCAGGCCAGTGAAAAATGTTTAGAACATAGATAGTCTATTCCAAAGGCTTACTGCATCGTGGATTTCAAAAACAAACCCTATGACTTTAGAGAATGAATCAGTGTTAGCAGTAATTCTGGTATAGATTGGTTTGAGGATTTTCTAGAGTTTAAAATATAGAATCTTGGATAATATAAACAAGGGATTTTCCCCTCAGCAGGCTATGTAACCTTGTATTCATTTGAAAACACCTACAAGTTCTAGGTCAGTTTCTCTGTTGGTGTTGACACTTAGACACAGCCAAAGTAAAGGGAAAAAGAGCAATAATGCATAAAATGTTCCCAGCACTATCCCAAGCCTTTTCCCATGTTAGCTTATTTAAACCTCAGAACGACCATTACAGGTGAGGAAAACCGGGTACAGTGAGGTCGAGTAACTGGGCCAAAGTCTCACAACTAGTAAGGGTTGAGCCAGGATTCAACGCAGACTGAGCAAGTCTGTATCTAAATCCAACCCTAAAACTATGCAAACCTGGTTTATCGTTCTCAGTGTTGGGGGCCATAAAGCAAGTTTCTCAACCTCAACACTATTGACATTTGGGGTTGGAAAGTTCTTTGTTATGGGGGCTGTTCTGTGCATTGTAGAATGTTTAGCTGCATCCCTGGCCCCGACCCTCTGATGCCAGTAGCAGCCCTCCCCCGAGTTGTAACCACTAAAAATGTCTCCAAACATGGAAAAAAGGTCCTGGGGGTGGGGGAGGAGACAAAGAACCACCCCCAGCCGAGAACCGTGGCCATGGAGGGAAAAATTATTTAAAGATTACAATTAGGTATAAAATAAGCAGTGTTAAGTTAGAGGCTTTTATTATATTTTGGAAAGAATATATAAATCATTTTACTTATCCACTTTAAAAATTAAGAAACATAAAACTTGGGACTTCCCTGGTGGTCCAGTGGTTAAGACTCCGCGCTTCCACTGCAGGGGGCACGGGTTCGATCCCTGGTCGGGGAACTAAGATCCTACATGCTGCGCGGCGCAGCCAAAAAAAATAAATAAAATTAAAAATTAATTAATTAATTAAAAAAAGAGAAAGAAACACAAAACTCTTCCATAAGCATATCAGTAAGTACAACAGAAGTATATTCCCATTCTTTATTATAGAAGAATTAAGGGAAAGATGTAAAAATATAAAAGGAGAGTGAGGGAAGAAAGAAATATGGGACATTGAGGAAGAGTGTGGGTAAAAACAGACATGATAGTTACATACACACCAAAAAGAGAAAATATTAAGCTAGAACTAACAAGTTGCTAGCCCTGAGGAGTTTGTGTAAATGCTGTGCATAGTTTATCAATTCTGTTGATGGTGAGGCCAAGACCATATTTCAGTCAATCAACAGTGAGTATTTATTGATTGGGACTTTAGTTTCCTCTAAAGCCCAGATAAGCACTTTTATTCCCAGAACTCGAATGCCCACAGGCACTTAACCCTCCTGGCCCGTGGCCTCTGCCATGACCTCACTGGGAGGAGGAGGGGCTGGTCAGCAGGTCTCCTTCAGAGACTCTTCTCCCCCCACCCCCCCCCCCCCACTCCTTCTAGGAGCTTCTACAAGATGGCGGCTCTGGTTAGGAGCAGCTCAGTCCCTGAGGCAGGAGGGGAGCCAGCCTGGTGCCGATTGCCCGGCTCAGCCCTTGGGAGCATTGGGCGTTGGAAAAGGGAGCCACCGTTGTGGAAGATTTTCCAGAAGAGGGACCGACTAGGCTTAGACTTTGAGAATGCTTACCAAGATTACATGGAAAAAAAGGTCAAGAATAAAGAGAAGCAGGTGCACTTATTTCATCGGGAGCCCCTGACTGTCTCCTGGAAGGCTAGATCCTTATTAACATCCGTGTGTGTAGGGGCAGGAGGTGTAGTGCTGGGACCCCTCTTGGAAAAGTCTCATCAACGCGCTAAACGTTCTGAGAAGTCCAGAGGTGAAGAGATTGGTTGGTGACATTTTTTTCCAGAGGACCAATCTCCCAAAACACTTGTTAACATCACCTAATAGTTTGTTACTGAATCGGCGCTCCGTGGAACAGAGTCTGGGAAAGTGGTTTGGGGGGGATATAGGTAAAGTCTGCGTATGTTTGACCAGCTCTGATAAACTTAAATCCTGCAGACAGGGCTTCCCAGCTCTGATGCTTTCCTCACGCCATTGAAAGAGTCACACAGACTCCTTTGCCATTTGCTGGTTCCCACAAAGTACACACCGCCGTCTGCTTGTCTGTCGTTGTCTCCTCCGTTCATCTACAAGTTCTTTGAGGACAGAGATTTGTTTCTCTGGTTCGCTGAGTTCCCAGCACCCGGAATGGTGCTGGCCACCCAGCGAGTGCCCCCTGAATGTTTGCTCAGGAATCTGTCCTGAGGTAACTCTCCCAGCCATCACGTTGCTGCTCATTCTTCCACATTTTCTTCTCCTTGTTTCCAGGATTAAACACATTAAATTGAACGATGACCCTTCAGTCTAGCCTTCACCCTAACTCTATGGCTTCAGACCTACTTGAGGTGCTAGGGTGCCCCCCACCCAGTCTAGCTCCTCGCTGAGTTAACCCAGTCACGTGCTACTGGATGGGATTTCTCTGTTGCATTTGGCACTGACTACCTGCTTCTTTCTTTCTGAAACATTCTCTTCTCCTAGTTCCAAGAACCTTTCTCCTGATTTTCTCCCACCTCCCAGACTCTCCAGTTCCTGAATTTTTCTTACTGTTGCTTTAAATGTTGGTAAAAGTTCAACATTCAGGATCCCACATGTAACTTAGCCATGTTCCCAACTGCTGCATTTCCTAGTCTCCTGGCAAGAGGGCGCTCTAAGGTGACAAACCCAATCGTTCAAGGAAGAGGTCAACATTATTTTTCTTTCTTGTGACTTGTGGTATCCATCAAGCAATGTTCATCCTAAACTTCTGACATCTTTAAGGGCTCTAGGATATCAAGACGTGCAGCAACGTATGAATATGAAACCTGTGAGACAGAGGGAGTTGCTCGGGTCACTGTGCAAGAGCTGTGGGGAGCTTTAACGAGATCAGAATGCTTTGGAAGGAAATAGGATTGGAGCGGACCTTGAGAACTTTCACATTCAAGACTTGCCTTAAACGCCTGAGCCAAGGGAGTTGGTCTGCCCACCAGCCACTGCAGCTGCCAAAGAGAGTTAGGATAATAGCATGTGTAGCACGAGCCCGGGGGAGTGTTAAGCTTCCTTGTGTAAAGTATCTATGCACGTAGTTTTGGATCCGAGATAAAGGATGGCTTTGCTAGAATTCTCTCCCGTTCAGAGTAGTTGAAGATGAGTGATGCCTAGCACAGCCTGATGCATTAGACATCTCAAGGTTTCTTCTCTCCCTCTGAGTCTTGACTACTTGATGAAGGTCTACTAAGTATGCTTTTACTGCATACACTATGGACATGCTGAGTGATCTATGACATTAAGTGCCCTCTAGGAAGCTACTTTAGGCTTTTAAAGATGACTGGCTACTGCATGAACTGCCGATTCTAAGGATCATGAAATCCCTTGTTGGCTTTAAGCTTCGAGTGACTGTATTCATTGCAGGACCCGCCACACAATAAATGTTCGCTTAAAAAGTGTCTATAATCCAGTTTGTTTTCCAGTTCCATTGTTATCCTACTGTGCTTGTCTCCTCTGAATAATTGCCTTTTTTCCCTTTATTTGGGAAGATTTGCCATTGGAAAGAGAAAGCTGGAAACTAACCCTGAAAATAGTAGCCAATTTCTTGTCTTGAGTTACTCTTCAACTTGATTTGGAGTTCAACGGGACATCTGCTTTAAATTGTGAATAATGTTTCTGAAGTGGTTAAATTAAATTGAATTTTTTTGAGAAAACAGTATATGGAATTTTGGATCTCCAAGAGGACCCCAAAGAATAGTACCCTTCTCGGTTATTTTTCTGAACAATTTGAGAAATTAAGCAAAGGCATGGAAGATGGTGACCAAAATATTTTCTTTACCGCTGATAGAGCCTGTTTCGGAAGTTATAGCTGTGTGTGAGAGCCAAATGCGCCTGCTGACTGAACCCCCAAATTGGGAGATTTACCCAAGCGGCCCAGACAGCCTCCTAAGGTCCAAGAGAGCACCTCCTGGGGAGAGGCAGGATGCACAGCTGGGGAGGAGGTGCAGGGCCAAGCCAAGAATGCCCATTTAACCTTCCCAAACTCACCAGTCATGTGAACTACTCTACCTCCGGGGCAGGTGAGTAAAGGCGTGCTGGGAGGACAGGCATTTCCCTAGAGAAAGGTCTCTACTCATGAAACCAGAAGTAAGGAGAGGTGCTCCCTGCTGACAGGTCAGTGTATCAGACCATATATGGAAAGTATTTTAGGGTAACTACTTAGAGGGTAGTAAGACTGTATAACCTCTAAACTAGAAAAATGATTTAAAATACTTATTCCAAAAGAAGGCAAGAAGAAGTGTGGGGCAAATAAAATGCACAAAATAAGACAGTGACTATAAATCTGGGAAGGAGAACAATTCATGTCCTCATACACTGTACAGTTCTGGTCATAAAGGGGGGGGTGTGAATTAAGAGTTGAAAGCACCATTTCTGTCTTCAAGATTGAAAGAAAAACAATTAAACAACTTGTCAAAGGTCATCACCTAGGAAAACTGGAGTCATTAATCAAACCCAGTCTGTCTTGACTTCAGAGTTTCAGCTTACTAAGGTGACAGTAACGTCCCTCCAGTTTAATTTTGTCCGCATTAACTGTATCTTGTGCAACCGCATCTTTACTGTCTGGACGGATATGGATGCCGTCTCTCAGCTCATATAATCTGTATCTGACAAAATCTTTGTTATTGATATTTTAAAGCTCAATCTACAAAAGTCAAACGGCTGCAATTTAACGTTGATTGTGTTCTTAATTACTCAATCAATGTCTCCAGGACCATGACAGGTGGGAAAAAAATACACACATCTTTATTCTTGTCTGGCTGTAGCTTCATCAGCCATTGGAACTGCTGGGAGTGGAACATCTCTCCACTTTTATGTAAGATGTTTGGTCCATTTTCTTTCTACTATTGGCATCCTTGTCTGCTGCATACGTTGTCACTATGCAGAGCCCATAATAAACACTTAGTAAATATGTCATTATATTTGGAATCTGATTGTTAGCCTTCTTAATATTCTTCCTTTTTTAAAAACAAATACATTTATTTATTATTTTGGCTGCGTTGGGTGTTCGTTGCTGTGCGTGGGCTTTCTCTAGTTGTGGTGAGCGGGGGCTACTCTTCGTTGCAGTGCGTGGGCTTCTCATTGCAGTGGCTTCTCTTGTTGTGGAGCACGGGCTCTAGGCGCGCGGGCTTCAGTAGTTGTGGCTCGTGGGCTCAGTAGTTGTGGCTCACGGGCTCTAGAGTGCAGGCTCAGTAGTTGTGGCACACGGGCTTATTTGCTCCGTGACATATGGGATCTTCCCAGACCAGGGCTCAAACCCGTGTCCCCTGCATTGGCAGGCGGATTCTTAACCACTGCGCCACCAAGGAAGTCCCTTAATATTGTATTCTTAAAGTATTCAGAAACCAGTGGAGAGATGCTTGGGAGATTTGAACACCGTGGGTGGCAGTGAGCCAAAGCCATTGACTTTTCTAATAATTTCCTTTCTGCTTGTCTTTAGAGCTGGGTATTTCAGGTTGTGTTTAAATCGTTCCTCTTCCCTTCAGCCCTCTTGGGACTAGGCACATTGCTGGTCTTCCTTTGTCATCCATGTGATTGGAGAGTGAGATTGGGGTGTTCGGAGGTTGAGGCCCAGCGGGAATCTTTCTACTCCCTTGAACACTATCTTAAGGCCTGAGGGTCTGATAGCACTTCATTTTACTCTCTTCTAGGTAAAACTCCTGTCACTTCTCTATTGATGGGTCATAGGTAACTGAAACTAGCTGAAAATCTGCCAAAGACAGAAACGTAAAACAAAACTTTATGTGTTTTCTGTAACATTTTTTTATGGAAGAAATATAAAAGGATCAACTCACCTTCTTGTGTTTTCTTAAAATTAATAAACTTTATTTTTTATGAGCAGTTTTAGGTTTCCAGAAAAATTGTACAGAACGTACAGATAGTTCCCATACACTGGCCACCCCTTGCCTCAACACACACACACACACACACACACACACACACACACACAGAGTTTCCCCTAGTTTAACTTCTTGCACTAGTGTGGTTCCTTTTTTACAACTGATGAACCATTGTTGATACACTGATATTCTTAAAGTCCATAGTTTACAACAGGGTTCCCTCTTTGTGTTGTACATTCTGTGAGTCTTGATCAATGCATAGTATCATGTATCCACCGTGACAGTGTCTTACGAAATAATTACCTGCCCTAAAAATCCCACGTGTTCCACCTATTCATCCTTCCTTTCCAACTCCCAACCCCTGGCCCTTTCCAAACACATGACCACATACAGGATACATCCCATCTAAGACCCAGCTTGATAAGGTCACCCTGTTTTTAAAATTTCTGTATTTCATAGAATCTAAGATGTCATTGATTGTAAGGTGCATCCTTATTTTATATATCTCTAAGAAAAAGAAATTAAACTAGGCACACTGTGGATAGTAAGATGCGCTCGACTTCAGGCATGTTAACGTGAGAACAGTATGCATTCAGAACTGGGAAAATGTTACCTAGAGCACAGGGCCTGCCCAAGTACAGCACTTTATTGAAACTAAAACAAATATTCAAAAGAACTGCACCACAGTTCCTGTTTGGCCTCTTCTGGGGTGGCAGTGAGGGGGCTGGGGGATGGTAGGTGAAGAAGGGGTGATGGAAAGAGTAAAGCGGAAGGAAGTTGAGCGACAGTGCAAGGCTGGGCCCTCCCACTGACCCCAGTGGCCTGGGTCCTGGGGGTGCACAAACCAGAGAGAAACCTTTACTCTCTTTGTGACCCTGGGCAAGTTACTAGAACTTTCTGAGCCTCAGTCTCTGCATCTGTATGGAGTACTACTAATCCTGCCACGTGACTCTGGGGTCAGATAAATGAGTTGTAGCAGGTGACAGGCTCACTGCCTGCCTACAGTATGTGCTCAGTAGATACTGGTTCTCCCTTCCTGCCTGGATCCTTGACTCCCCCTCTCCCTTACTTCCACCTCCATCTCACTTATGTCCTTCCACCGTCCCCCCAGCAGTCAGCCTGGGCTGGGTGACCCCGCCCTCGTTCTTGCTGCCTTGCAAGCACTCTGGGTGCTGGAGACCTTGCATCAGCCTGGGGCTCGGCCCGCATTAATTTGCCTTGGTAACGAGACGGGATGGGGATTACCTAGGACAGTTCACAGATGGCAGAGCCTCGTAATTCTTGGCCTTGGTGTTGCCAGGGCTGCCAAGCAATTAGGGTTTAGTAACTGGTTGTTGTGCCCACTCACTGGCTTCACGACTCGATTAGACGCAGCTCAGACAAACCCCAGTAAAATGATTTCCCAGGAACCTTTGAGAGTTAGACTGAGATATAATTGAAACACAGGTTTATTTGAAAATTGCTAAGATTCTCAGAAACACGCGTTCTGCATGTTCATGAGGCCGCAGGACGACAGAAACGTGCCATCGGCTTCCGGGAGTTCCAGGTCGCAGCCGCCAAGTGCAGTGGTCCTGCTCCCCCAAATCTGTGTGACCCTGGGAAAGCCACGTGGCTTCCATTTTGTCATTTGTCAAATGGGGAGTAAACGCCCATGTGACCAGACAGCCGTTCGGGGTGTACGAGGTGGTGCTGGTGAGAGCCCCGTGGGGCTAAGGATGGCTGTTCAACGCTGACCGTTGGTTTCCAGCTTGTTCCTAGAGCCCAGCAGTGCTTGTTGCCATGGTTACTGCTGGGTTGATAACGACTCCGACTGCCAGATTCAGCAAATAAAAATTCAGGACTCCCGGTTCAATTAGAATTTCAGATAAACAACGAATAATTTTCATTGAGTTATGTTCCAGACATTGCATGGCTCATACACTAGTATATCTTTCACCTAGTATTGCAGGAGACATACTTATGCTAAAAAACAATTTGAAGTTTATCTGATATTCAAATTTCACTGGGCACTTTGCATTCTATCTGGCAACCTTTAATAGGGACAGAATATTACCTTACTGAAAACAAGAGGTTTCTCAGGAAATAACTGATGTTAGGATAGATCCAGAACTCTCTGGTGACCTCATTTATTACAAGTCAAGGAAGAGTAAACAATCTGCACATTATCCTCAATAATGAAAAGTTACTCTGGCAAAGAAGTTGGTCCTGTACTGGAAAAGGCCAAAGGGGCAAAGTCTCCATGGCCTCCTAGGCTGAGAGAAGGAAGCAAAGTCTCACGTGGAGAAAAAGTTTTTTAAGAAACAATTCCAGCATAGTGTCTCTTTCACACTTCTGACCCTAAAATTTATTTTGTGAACTGTGTATATTTCAGCATCTCAATTCCTTTTTATCCTGTTAAAAAATCACAATATATGTATTTCTCTGAGTAATGAATGTGAATTATGAACATAAGTCTCACCATATTTCGATGAGGGGAAGGTGAGAGAGGACATTAAATGGATGAAAACTTAGAGTAGGTATTTATCTTCAGTAGATTTTAAACTCTGCTTAAAGTGTTCCTAAAGAGATTAGTCATTTCTTAATGTTGCTTTAAAAAAATTGTTTTTAAGTGTTTAAATGGGTCCGAGGACTCTACCGTCCTTAACTGATTCTTGACATGATTTGGATCTTTGTGAAGTTTCTCTTAGCTGCAAGTCATGCTATGGAATGACAAATATTCGTGGATATCTGTGCCAGTCCTATTCTGCATTCTGTGGGCAGCATGACAACAAATTGGAGGAGACAAAACCCTCCCCGAGGGACGATATGGTCTATGTAGAAGGAACACCAACCCAAAGCAAACAGCACTGAACGTGTGAGAAAGAACATAAGATCCAAGGAAGGAAGGTGATTGCCCATCGCCGCTGTTGGCTGTAGTTCTTATGCAGACATTGGTCAAACATTAGTCTCATTCAGTGTTCATAATAATTTTGTGGGTGATATTTTATTATTCCTTTTTTATAGATAAAATTGAAGGTCAGAGAGGTTAAGGAATATGCCCATGTCATGGAGCTAGTAAGTGATGGAATGGGAATTCAGATCAGGTCTGTGTGACTTCAGAGTGCCATCGGCACAGTGTCCCTAAGGGGGGATTTAGAAGAAAGACAAATTACTTCTAATGGAGGTTGGGGTGTGGTCAAGAGAAACTCCATGGGCAAGATCTCGTTTGAGCTGAAGCTTGGAAGACAGATAAGGTTTGGAAGTTCTATGGAAAAGAAGAGCCTTTCCGGCCAAGAGAAGGGCTTGGCAAGAGGCCAAGGGTAGGTACACAGAGTTCTAGCTAGCTAGTTCCGGGAGGAGCATGTAGCTCAACTTGACCTTAGCTCAAGGTACGTGGCAGAAAGAGGGTGCGCCAAGCAGTAGGGGCTGGGTAAGGAGTCTCACTTCCTGTGTAGATGGTGAGGACTCAGTGAGGGCGCGGACGGGGTTAAGCTGGCACTGGGCACAGACTGGACGAGAGGAGCAGGTGACACTGGAGGCAGAGAGACCAGATAGAAGGTCATCAAGGGATGACGGAGACAACTGTGAAAATGGAAAAGGGATGACGGCCCTAGACACGGAACCGTTGGCACTGATGGACTGACGGGCTGGCGTAGTGGGCAGTGGATGGCAGGGGACGCTAGTGGTGTGAGCAGATGACCTGTGAGTTTGCTATAAGTTAAAATTTTGGCAGCGTACACCATGGCTGTTTGTAGAGGAGCTCCAAGCCATAGCGGGGAGGTGGACGGAGTCCCCCAAAGCTGCTTGTACCCTTAAGAGTACCACATTCCAGAGTCTGAGCCCCAGATTTTTAGGCTAAGACATTTGCTCTACTATTATTTTAATCAGGTTCTGTTGAACTCATACTAAGCAATCTTATGAAACACTGAGGTATAAAAATGAGAATGCATGTAATAATCTACTTCTCAGTGGAGAGAATGAGATGGAGTGAATGCTCCTATTGGCTGATCAACACACTTTTGCCCCGAGGGCTGATCTGCATGTGAGTTCGGGTCACATCCAGGAGGTGGGTGAGTAACTTTGCGCTGGGTAGCTGTGCAGTGACCCCACCAGGGACTGGTGTGCAGTGTGAGAAGCATGTCGGGCCGTCATTGCTCCCGGCGGTGAGCACAGCCTTTCCTCCTGAAGTACCAGTGTGCCCTCCGGTTGCTTTTTTTCTTTCCACCACGTGCCCATTTCTAGAAATAAAGCTGGTGCCTGAGTCTTGGCCTGGAATCCATGTGTTCTCTTTAAGGTGCCTCTTGCATATCTCTGGTCCGTGCCTTGGTGTTTGTTTTTACAGTTTTACTTTGAGAAAACCATCTTACACATCATTTCCAGGTTCACTGCTGGAGTGTGCGTTCGCCCACATAGCTGTAGCGCACACCCTGGCTTCAGAAGGGTAACTTGCATTCCATGACGTAGGGAAGGGCCTTCCATCTTCAAGTGGAACATTCGGACCCGAGGCTTCACCAGGTTGTAACATCCTTGTGCACACGGGAAGGGAAACAGCACAGAATACGCCCACGGCCTTCATACTTCTTGGCTTCAAGAGGTCTTTCTTTCCTTAAAACAACTTAGCAAGTAATCCTGGGTGGACCACTCTGACTGGGGCCTTAGGGGGAGGGAGGTAGTAGAAGTCTAAGCTTCCAGAAGCTTCTGGGAATTGGAACGACCCCACATTTCAGTCACCGCTCAAGAGTGTGGACAAGTCCTGAGGCCTATACCCGCCCTCACTAAGTAGAGGGCACCAATGAGACCAGAAGGCAAGGACCCTGCAGAACTTGGGGTCTGGGGCCGCTTTCCAAAGGAGGGCCTTTGATGTGTGTCTTGAGGGGCCCTAGGATTTGGACCAGAGCAACAGGAGCGGTGTCGGTGTGTGAAGGGTTGGAGGGAGGAGAGGGGTAGGGGTCCCTTGAGTGTCTGCTCTCAGCCAGATCCTTCGCAATGTGTTGAAAAACTCCCCCTTAGAATGGATGTTGCTGTTGTCAAGTCCTGTAGGAGCCCGGCAGCTTACACGTGCTCCATCTCTCCCCTGGGATGCTGAGACCCGGCGGAGAACGCGCTAAGTACTGGCTCATCTGACTAGGGTCAGAGACATCACCCAAAGGCAGTAACTGTCAAAGAGCAGTCACCTGGCTTCCCTGCGCCCCCCGCCGGGCACTGACACAGCGCCTCAGCGCAGCCTACGCGTGGGCACTGGCTCCCCGTTAGCCGTCAGGATGCTGAGGCGGGGGAGGTGCGGTTCCTCGCAGTCGCTCTGAGAGGGGCTGAGCTCCGGGGTCCAAGCCCTGCGGCCTGAGTCCTCTGCGGCCTGGACTTTACCTGGTGACCCTGGGGACAATGGAACAGTGCCAGCTTTCGAGAATTTCTCACTACTCCGCATGGCGAGCAGAGGAGAGCAGAGAAGTGAATACCTTCACACTCTGGAGACTTTAGACCTTTTAACTGCTTAATAGAGTGGCATTGAAATGTAAGGCATTTTCGAGTTGTATTGTAGTCTTCATCTCAGAAATTTCAAAAATGGAAATCCCCGTGTGGCCTTGGTCTGCATTTTACACACGGGTATATTCTTAGGGTTTCCGTCTTTGTCTCTCCCATGGTTGCTCCTAGAGACGTGGCAGCCAGTGGTTGAGGCAGGACTGAGGTGTCTGGGGGCTGCCTTTGACCCTGGACGTACTCTTCTGAGTAAGAGGGAACTTGCCTCCTTTCACTTTCTTTTTACGAAGCATTTAAATACATGTAAGAGTAAAGAGAATAGCAGAGGGATTCCCCATATTCACAGCACTTGGATTTAAATATTGTACATACTTTGTTATACTGAATTCTTATTCATTGATCAATTGCTGAAAATTTATAAAGCGAATCCCAGATATTTTATGTCATGAATTACCACCCCAAATTATCATGAGGTGTGTTTTACAGAGAATAAGGACATCTTCAAAACAACCACATTGCTATCACAAATATCAAAGTTAGTAATTTTTTTTAGTGTCATGTAATACTGTCTATCTTCAGATTTCTCCAGTTGTTTCCAAACTTTTTTTTTTTTTTTTTAAACATTTGGAGTGTTAAGTTCAGATTTCAATAGGGTCCATACGTTGCATTTGGTTGTTTCGTCTTTTAAGTCTTTCTTAGCTTAGGGCACCCCTGACCTGTAGAGTGTCCCGCCTTCTGGGTATGTGTGAGCGCTCACTGGAGTGGCCTTTAACCTGGTCCTCCCCCCCTGGATGATAAACTAGGAGTTAGACATAAATGCTGGGTGGGTCCAGGTTCAGGTTGGTCCACAAGAACAGTCTATGCACTGCTGCTTCACCTCATGGTGGGTAGTGTGCCCTGGGCAGGCAAGATGGTGGGGAAGTGGATTTTATAGAACAAAATCTGGGCGGTGATGGTGCTTGCTACTCCCAAGCTTCGGGTGCCTCTAGGCATGGTGACGCCGGATTTCTTGTCTTGCCAAGGGCTGGACGGGGTGGGAGCCTGACCAGTAACTCTCACTGGTGACGAGTGAGTGGGAAGGTGTTGTGAGGAGAATGATTGGCCGGGTCTGGGCGAGAAATAGAAGTGGCCACAGAGAAGGGGAGTGGGGATAGGGTGGGGGGGAGTGGTGACAGGGAAGGAACGGTCAAAGGCTGGGGCAGAGCGAGGCCAGGGCAGGGCCGAACCGGTCCCCTTGCACCTCCTCTGAGCCAGGATGCTGGCCCCGCGCTAGGCTCACGTGTCCCAACCCAAGCCCAGTTCCTCTGCCGCCTGCCCCTCCTTCCTTCTGCTTCCCAACTCTCTCAACAGCAGGTCCATCCCCAGCTGTTCAGTGCAAGCATCTTAGAATCACCCCTCAACCTTCTCTTCTACCACATCCAGCCCAACAGCCAATCCTGTGCTCCCCGCTTTCAACATCACCCTGAACCTGACTCCTCTTCCACACGGCCACCACCACCAAGCCCAGGTCCCCTCTCTCCCGGCTGATTGCAGCAGCTCACCCCCCGTGGCCAGCCTCTCCACCCGAGCCCGCTGACGTCACCCTCTACACAGCAGCCGAAGCCACCCTCTCAGTGGGTCCCCAGCTCTCAGCCCTGGAAACACACCCGTGAACAAAACAAGTCCCGTATCTGGGAAAGGGTCCCTTCTAGCAGGTCACGTTTCAAGTAGATCACGGCAGCTTCATGCTACACTTCAGAGACTTCTGGGAGGCACCCTCTGGGCCATCTGTGAAAGATCAGCCCTCCCCGCAGACCCTGTCCCCCAGCCCTTCCCCTTCCCGTTGCCCTCACAGCACTTGTAGCCGTCCAGCCACCACGTTATACATCTGTGTGCTGTTTGCTTCTTTACTGCCTGTCTCGCCTGCTAGAGTGTGTCTGTTCACTGCCACGTCCAGGCCCCTGCACTGGTGCTGGGCATCTGGTGGACTCTGCCTTGATATATTTTTTTAAGTGTTTTTTTATTGTGGTAAAAGTCACATAATATAAAACACACTACTTTAACCGTATTTAACTGTACAGTTCAGTGGCACTAGGTACATTCACGTTGTTGTGCAGCTCTCACCATCATCCATCTCCCCAGTTTTTCACCTTCCTAAACTGAACTCTGTCCCCACTAAACACTAACTCCTCATTCTCCCTCCCCAACGGCCCCCTACCCTCCAGCCCCTGGCGTCTACCAACATTACTGCCTCGATACTTGATTACTGGATGAACAAGGACACTGATGCTTGGGGTTGGAAGATCAGATGGCACAGGTGTCAGGGCTCAGAGATTTCTGAGCTGCTTTCTTGGAAGGGAATTTTGAGAAGCCAGACTATCGGGGCACCAGAGTGGGGGGGTGGAGGTGGGGTTCTAGACCCTTCCTTTCCCTGTCCTCCCACCTCAGGGTTTTGATTGAGGGTGGGAAGCAAAGGGCTTCAACCTGGCTTTTATAAACATCACTCAGGACAGTCGTACTTCTTGATGTTTTGCCTGGTCCTGAAAGTGAGACCCAATAATTGGCAGCCGAGTGTCGGCTCCACTTGGTGGAAAGCTGCTTTTCTGTTCCTAATATTACTCAGTCCCTGTGCATAATGTAAATGCCAGTAGCATTTATACCGGCTGCTCTCGGTCCAATTGTATCTCAGCACCAGTTACCCGGTTCCTGTCTCCTTCACTGCAGGATGTAAGTCGGGATAGAAGCAGCACTTCATCCCTTTTCAGGCAAGTGTTCTCACGGCCCCTCATCACCCTGACCTGCCATCTCAAGGCTCAGAGAGAAAGGTTACAACGTGGCAGCATTAGGTCTTTAAGATTTGAGCTCCAAGAACATAGCCAGCAGGTCAGGTCCATTGCCTCCATGCCCTGCCAAGGGCAAAGCCTGCATAGAAACAGGCACTTCCCCTGGGCTGGCAGGACGTGATGGAGATGCTGCAGGGTCCACAGGAGTTGGCTTCTTGCGTTGCCAGCTTGTAGCAGATCCGTCTCTATCAGAGAGGTCCTGCAGGGCTTCCCAAACTTCCCTTCATTCTAAGGAACCTTTTCAGACATTGTTTTTCTAATCACCCTATGAAAAGTTAATAGCCCTATAGATATACTGTGCATCTGTTTGTAGGCTTCTTGCCTCAGCGTCAGTCAATGACCTGGGCACCTAAGTGGGAAAAGCAGATGCTTGGATGACTGGGATGTGGGTTGAAACGTTGCAAGTACAACTGGGTCCCTAGTTCGGTGTCATGGAAAGAAAGTGCTGAAATCTGGTTGTGGCCAAAAGGTATATGCTGGGGAATTAACTAGAAATAATTCAAAACAAAATACAAGTAAGTGCCCAACTGCGTGGAGCCCAGATAGAGGCAGGAAGTTAGGAAGACCTGTGTCTGGGTGGCCCGGGACCTGCGGTTTCGTGGAAATATGGGCATGTGTTGAGCCTAGAAGGATGGGTAAGGCGAGGCAGGGAAAACAGACATGAGGAAAAGAGAGGAAGGGATGAGCATGGTCCACGGGGCATAGCTAGGCAGGGAGGAACCGACTTCACCCGCGTTTGGAGCCGGTTATGGGGCTGTGAGTGGGGTGCTAAGGCTGGGCAGCTCCACCATAGACCTGGTAGGCAGACGGGGACCAGTCGGCAGCTGGTCTCGCATCAGAAGTCCCGGATTCTGTATCGAGCGCCATAATGTGAAAGCGCGTTTGTTTATTGAACTCCATCCTCTTTTCAGGGTCTCCGTGGGCTCCCTCGGGGCTGGCGAGGTCAGAGCTGGCCCCAAACCTCCCTGTTGACTCAGTTCCCACTAACCGCTCAAGTTCACGTTTTTATCCCCACTTTTGAACATGGCCCAGAGAGTGCAGAAACCAAGGCCAGGGCAGGGCGTGTTCCTCCCCGGGGGTGTAGGAGGGGGCGGTTTCACGGCAAACCCCAGAAACTTCTTCGATTTTGCATTTTGGAAGCTTTTGAGGTAGAGAGGTTTCATGTTTAACCTAAATTAGTATCAGCTAAATTATAAAAAAAACTAGGGGCTTCCCTGGTGGCGCAGTGGTTGAGAATCTGCCTGCTAATGCAGGGGACACGGGTTCGAGCCCTGGTCTGGGAAGATCCCACATGCTGCGGAGCTACTAGGCCCGTGAGCCACAACTACTGAGCCTGCGCGTCTGGAGCCTGTGCCCCACAACGGGAGGGGCCGCGATAGTGAGAGGCCCGCGCACCGCGATGAAGAGTGGTCCCTGCACCGCGATGAAGAGTGGCCCCCACTTGCCGTAACCAGAGAAAGCCCTCGCACGAACCGAAGACCCAGCACAGCCAAAAAAAATAAAGAAATAAATAAATAAAGTAGCTATAAAATTAAAAAAAAAAAAAAACTATTATGAGTACATAATTATATATACTTAGTTTATAGATTACATATAATTACGCATGTGATTATGTAATTATTAAAGTAGGAAAAAATTGATTATAAAAATACCATTTTCCTTGGTCACATGTCCCCCGCATGTGCAACGCGGGCGATTCTGGCTGTTTGAACAGTGAACTCTGATAAACAGTCTGGATTTCGCGGCCTTTTCTGCAGGAACTTTGCCTCCTTGCGTTATTAGAATTCTCGGCACTTCTTCCAGAGAGGGCTGGAGGGAGGAGAAATGTCATTCGTGGCAGGTGCGAGCAGGAAGCTGGGGGAGAGGTTTGGTGGAGAAGGACGGAGCCCTCACCCCTCCACCCACGTGGGCTGCAGAAGGATTCGGCTGTGGGTCTGGAGGATCGTTGGGTGTCCAGGGCGCATGTCGACCCCTGGGATCCAGTGCAGAAGGAGCCGGGTCTCACAGCTGCTCAGCATCTGGACTGCAATGAAAGGAGAGACATCAGAGCTGAGGCCAGGGAGGTCTGGGGGTGACAGCAGGGCCGCCCAGAAGTCGGCACTCGCCCGTGTGCTGCTCATTCTTTCCTGGCTGTTCTCTCTGTCCCTTCATTATTTCTTTTATCGTTATTGCTGTATTACTCTTGGTGGTCACAGTATTCAGGAGAAGAAAAGCACTGGTTCTAGGGCGGACAAGCGTTAAATGCTTTAATCACTTTAGCACGTTTAACCTTCACAGCAGCCTTTGATTTGGGCGTCTCCCTCTCACAGAGAAGGGCTGCCCGAGGTCAAAGTTGTGATCCTTGTACTCTGAGTACATCCTCTGATCTCTTCCCTCCGTAAATGCTCTTTCTCTCCCCTCCGCCATATAATCATGGCTTTCGGTGTCCTCGTGGACCCTCTAAATCCCCCTGTCTGGGTTTAGGGCCCAGCACTCCCACCTCCTAGCGGTGGGAGCTGGAACGGCTCCCCGGCCTCAGTGTTTCCATGCCATCAGCTGTGAAATGGGGACAATGATGTGTGAGCTGACTCAGCGAATGTTAGTTGTTACCATTTCCTCCTTCTTTACAAATATGAACCAGGTGCCTCTCCCATCTCCTCCCCTTTCCCTTTTGTCCATCTACCTCTTTTTTCCTGTCTGTAATCGAGCTGCGCAGCACAATAGCAAATAGAACAAAAACAAATCTGTCCTTCAGACCGTGTGCCCTTACAGCCCCCTGGGTTTGGTCCTTCCATCAGCCCCTGAAGGCAGCAGATTGGGACTTTACAGTGACTTCCTGTGCTCCACACCCCTCCCTGGCCATTACCTCGCTGGCCCTGCCTGTCTCCAAGGGGAGTTCGCCAAACCCGAGGCAGTAACTGGCCAGAGCCAGGCGTGGCCCCAGATCGCAGGGTCCAGAGGTAGCTGAGCTGCGGGAGTAGCAAAAATAAAGACTGCAAAATCTAACAAACTGAACATCTTTAAATGGGACAAGAGGCTTCAAGATTGCTGCGTTATATGGAAGAAACCTTGGCCGCCGATCTCATCTGTAACGAGGGTTTGACAGCCATTGGAGCCCTGCTGGCTCAGCCCACACCTCTGGCGAGAATGGGGTGACCAGGGTGTTTCCTCCCTCCTACGAGGCTAGGAATTAACGGACAGGTTGAGATCGCGGTGGGCGGGAGGACCGTGATGATATGAGGTGTTGGCTCCTATCAGGGCCTCTAGGGGCCTTGGGAGGGGAGGGGAGGGGAGGGGAGGGGAGGGAGGCTGGAGGAGCTGCTTTCAGTGATGAGGCAATGCGACCCTGGGGCCCAGAGGTCCTCCCTCTTGAACTAGGATTTCATGTCTGTGTGCGGCAGCCCCTCCCTTTCCCTCCTGTATCCCTGCCTCTGCTCAAGCTTCTGCTTTGAACAAATACTGATATTTCCATTTAGAGCTTTTTGGAAGACAATTTAGAAATATATGTAAAATTTTAAAGTATGCATACTCTTCAATCCATAATTCTACTTTTTGGTATACCTATAGTGGAGAAATACTTTCACAATTTTTTTTTAAACATGCATTTTCAAGGATGTTTACCACAGCATTTGTAACAATAAAAAACAAGGGGAAAAAATGCTAATCGATGGCAGAATGGATGAATAAATCATAGTATAACCGTAGCAGGAACTGCCACGCTGCTAGTTACCCCTCATGAAAGTGCCATTCTGGCTATTTTTGACCTAGAAAATGGCAATTTCGTAGAATGAGAGATATCCCTGTGCCTCTATTTCTTCATCTTTAAAATGGGGACAATCATCGTGCCTCTCACAGGGTTAATGTGAGGATTTAATGCAATACCGTGTGGCCTTGGAACAGTGTCCAGCCCATGGCCAGAGCCCGGTAAATATTTGCTGATACTTCTGTGTATCTGTATGAACATGGAAAGAGCCCAAAATACACCATTTGGAGAAAATAGCTATATGTATATGCTTTCAAATATCGATGAAGTATGAACTCACTCATGGGGGGAAAACACGTGTGTGTGCGTGTGTGTGCATGTGTGTGTGTGTGTGTGTGTGTAAACTCCTAACAGGACTAGAAGGCCACTGTCCACGCTGTTCCTAATGGTTAACTCTGGAGAAGGGAGCTGGGATTGGGGGAGGGTGGGGGGTGGGCAGAGGAGGTGCCCCTCAGAGCTCACCCAGAGGCGCAGAACTGCTGGCAGAGGCACACACCCTATAAAGGGAGCGGTCCGTAGCCCTGCAGGGCTCTTGTCTCTGCAGCTCCTGCTGGAGCTTGAAGTCCCAGGGAGAGTCGTCAGGAAGGGGTGATGGATATAAATGGATGGATGATCAAGAGGTCAGGACCCCCAAGCAATATCTGCAGCCCTGTGAGGACAGACGGAAACCTCTGTGGGTTCTTACTGCACCTGGCGTGGATGATGTGGGTGACATGGGTGACCTGGGGTCCTGCAGCAGCCGAACCCTCCCAGGAGCAGACACAGCCAGGCCCAGGAGTCAGAGGGGCTGGAGGGGCTGGAGTTGGAGGGGCGGTTGCAGGTCTCGCTTCTGCTTCACACCAAGGAGGTGAATCAGCACGTCAGCCGCGATGCGTGTGACCTGCAAAACCCGTCAAACCTCCCAAGAGTGTCCCTTGTGGTCCCTTAACTGGAAACAAACAAGAAAGAGGATTCTGATGGGCACGCTGCAGGGCCGTCAAGGGGAATTACACGTTTTCCTCTAAATACTTCTGGATTAATTGAACTGTTTTACATTGTGACTATAAATGTAAATACTTCTTGTGAATTAAAAAAAAAAAAAGAAACCCTTGGTGAAAAAAAAAAAGGGGGGAGGAAAGGAAAGAAAACTCTTTTACCCAGTGAGATTCAGTGTTCAGTTGTGTAGCTAACAGCCTGTTGAGGGAGGAATCAGGCCTCTCCGCACTGTCACCACCCAGTCCCGCCGCCGTCACCTGTCACTGGGCTGCTGCAGTCACCCCCTGACGGGCCTCCCTGCCTCTGATCTGTTCCCACTTCAGCCGGAGTGATCATTTCAAAATGCAAATCAGGTGCTGCTGTGGCCTCTTTAAAAATGCTCCAGTGACTTCTCATTGCCTTTACTGTGAAATCATAAATCATAACTGCTTACTCTGGCGCTGAAGTTGCTGTAACACTGTCTCTCTCTCTCTCTCTCTCTCTCTCTCTCTCTCTCTCTCTCTCTCTCTCTCTCTCTCCCCCCTCCCCTGGTCACAGAGCCAGGCCTGCTACAGAATTACCGTGTGTATAATAGTAGTAAGAAGCTTACTGATCCCCTACTATGTGCAACATCATGCTAGGTGCCTTGACTACGTGATCTGATACCCACAGCATCTCTAGAAGCTTTTCCTATCTTTATTCACAGACAAGGATGCTGAGATTTAGGGGACATTGAGAAACAGACCAGGAGTCTTAGAACCATTGCGTGGCATCCGCAGGACTGGAGCCTGACTGGGTCTGGCCCCAAATCCATGAGCATGGTGTTCGGCAGCCATCCATCCTGTGAAGAGCCTCTGCTCTCCTGGTCACACCACCTCTTGAGGACGCGACTGTCTTCCCTCTGGGCTGCAGGCTCCGGGAGGGTAGGAGCCCGGGAGCAGCTGTGGGTCTGCTACTACACCGCCAGCCCCTCGCATCCTGCTTGCACACATCAGGTCACCAAACAGTGTTTGTGGGAAGCGTAGATGCGCCGGCACGGTGCTGGCTTCTGGAGTGATGGCTGGGGTCAGGGTGAACCAAGCAAGGTGGTCTGTGCCTGGCGGGGCGGTCTGTAGGGGCCGGGGTGTCATATGTCACTGTGTCACAAGCTGTGATAAGTGCCACGAAGGGCGCTGGGGAAGGTGGAAGGGGGTCCCGGCCTGCCCTGGGCGGGGAGCAGCGGGGCACAGAGAGGCATTCAGGAGGTGTTTGCACGATGAGTCACAGGAAACAACAGTTCAGCTTGATCTCGCTGCTTCCACGCGGCTCTGCTTAGGGCTTCTCCGGGCTCCGTGACCAGTAATGGGATAGGTGGGTCCTGCCCACCCATCTCTCGGAACAAATCAGTGCAGCAGTAGAAGCGTCTTTCTACGCGGCGGGAACTGTCCCGCCGGCCAGGCTGCCCTCCCTGACGACCACCTCTAGGTCCCACCAGTGTCGCTGCCCGTGGGACAGCTGCCTGGGGGCTCAGCGTTTTCTCAACTCCTAAGAATAGGCGGACTCTTCAGTGTCAAGTAAGGGGTGTGTTTTGGTTTGGTTCTGATGACACTGGTAGATGCTGAAGCCCGGGTTTGTTGGGAGCTTGGCATGTACCTTGCACAGAGTGCCTGTTACGTGTCATGCCCGTTGCTTCTCACAAAAGCCAGTGAGGCCGTCCCTCCAAAGCTTAGGAGGCTGCGGTGCCACGCGGTTCATCTGTCCAAAGCCCCACAGTGCTCGTGCTTAGAAACTAGACTGTAGTGCCTTCTAGAGAGTTCCGGCTCCTGTACCTAAGCACCAGTCTCCAGCCTCAAGGAGAGAGGTTTCCAAGGGCTCAAGCCTTTCACACATGAGACTTGGCTGGAGTCGAGACCACACCTGCTGGGCTGTGTGCGTGTGTGTAGGGGCGGGTGACGAGTGAGTCCTCTGCCTAACGTGCACCCCTCTAAGTGGTGATAAAAAGGGGTGCGTCCTTCGCAGAGGGCTCACGCACCTGCCCACCCATCTGCTGAACAGGCTTAGCTCTAAAATTCCATTTCAAAGCTGTAGTTCTAATCACCAAGGTTCGGCTGTTTTTCTGGACAATTTCTACCATAAAGGCTTGTCCTGAGGCCACTGGGTTGGGTATTGGTGACCTAGATTAGAGGTATCACTGAAGAATAAAGGCAAGTTGGTCACTGTTGCCCAAAAAAGGACTTTCCTATTTCACAAGCTCCTACAAGAGTGTTTTAATAGTTGCGTTGAGGCCCGCAAGGTAATGGACCTAATTTATCCTTGCCCTTCAGCTGCTGGTGTTTCACCGCCGTGCTCCATTATTCCTGGTGCACTCCAGTGTCGTAAATGGGAGAGAAAAATTGGGTATTTAGTGTTCTTTGATGGCGTTTATAAGTATCCCAATTAGTCACTTCCCAGGACGTTAAGAATTCTGTATATCACCTCACGCTGCCTTTCAGGGCTCTGAAAACACAAGGGTGTGGATTTTTGATGGATTCAGGCTTTCTGATTTATTTTTCCCCAAGGTACTTAATCAAGGAATGGAAGTAATTTGCCTTCTCGAAGCTTCCTCTCCTCCCCTGGAGACTGGTGGAGTTTTCTCGATCTTTTTTTCCTTCTGCTTTGAAACCCTTTCAAGAACTGGGGTCTGGGCTGAAACGATCCAGAACCTGACCCCTCAAAGTTGCTTTCCGTTCCAGCCAGGGCGGCAGAGCCTTGCTGCCACCTGGCCCAGCAGACCAGACCCCTGGTCACAGAGGGTGCGTGAAATAAAGGTCCGTCTGTTGTGGTGGTTTGTTCCAGAGCTGGTGATGTTGCTGGAATGGTGGTCAGGCACGGAGTGCGTCATCCACACGGACCCCCAGGCCTACCCCAAGTACGGGAAGGAAAACGCCATCGTTGTTCTGAACCACAAGTTTGAGATCGACTTTCTCTGCGGTTGGAGCCTGGCCGAGCGCTTCGGGGTCTTAGGGGTAAGTCGGACGTGCGTTTCCCATCTCACACATCTCTCTCTTTCAACCCTGTAACTTGTCTTTTCGCTCTCGGTCGTTCAGAATTTGCAGCAGCATTAACAGGACTTGTTGAAATGTTCTTAACCAACTGCTTTTCCTTCTTGCTCAGAATCAAGATGAACATCTGCTTATGGGTAAGGATCATGTTTATTCAGCAGTTATGATGCACTGGGCATTTGGCATACGATTAATGTATTTAATCCTTACAGAAACATTTGGGAGTCCTGCCCTTTTTTAAAAGCTGCGGTTAAATACCCTGCTCCAGGTCACACAGCTGTTACGCAGATTTGCATTTGAACTTGTCCAGCTTGTATTCTTTTTTTTTTTTTTTTTTTCCACACACACACACTGTATTTTATTTTTACAAGAGATAAATAGACTGACACCAAGCATTGTACATGGATGACCACAACAAAAGCAACAATGATTGCAATTACCAAACATGAAACACACTTATACTATGCCAGCTTGTATTCTTAATCTCTATGCTCTGCTCCCTCCCTGGCTGACGGCAGAATTCACCTCTGAATGTTCATCCTCATGGACGTGAGAAAGCTGAATGCCTAGGCGAGGGCGTTTGACCTGCAGAATTCAGAATAAATACAAAATCCTGTTTTTCTCCAACTAGTTTGACTTCTTGCATACCTGGAGGGCGTGAGGCCAGGGGAGCTGCCTGACCCCTTCCTAAAGCGGCCCATCCATTCCTACTACCCTTGAAAGGAACCAAGCAGCATCTTGTTGTATGAATTGTTTAGCAGTACTTTTGTCTTAATTGACCTTCAAAAAAACTCACCTGATTCATTTCTTTTATTTATTTATTTATTTATTTATTTATTTATTTGTGGCTGTGTTGAGTCTTCATTACTGCGCGCGGGCTTACTCTAGTTGCGGCGAGCGGGGGCTACTCTTGCGGTGTGCGGGCTTCTCATTGCAGTGGCTTCTCTTGTTGCAGAGCACGGGCTCTAGGCGTGTGGGCTTCAGTAGTTGTGGCACGTGGGATCAGTAGTTGTTGCTCACGGGCTCTGAAGCACAGGCTCAACAGTTGTGGCACACGGGCTTAGTTGCTCCGCGGCATGTGGGATCTTCCCGGACCAGGGCTCGAACCCGTGTCCCCTGCATCGGCAGGCGGATTCTCAACCACTGCGCCACCAGGGAAGCCCCCATCTCTTTTTTTTAAGTAACACATGACGTTGAGATCCTTCTGGAGTCTGAGGAGTTTGCTTTTTAGAGAAGAAGAGTTATAAAGAAGGTTCCTGACGGGGCATTTTTCATCTTAACATGTAACAACCCAAGAGGAAATGAGTTGAAATTGAAGCAAGTGAAATTTGCAGAAATCCTTGAGAGGAGGGTTATTAAATGTGAAATTGGATTTGCGGAGAAAGTGATGGGATTCTTTTAAAAAGAAAAAAGGGGGAGGGCTTTTAGTCTTTTATAAGCTTTTACCCTGTGTGGTCATTCTGGTGGCCTGTCCCCCAGGCTCTGGTTCCCTTGGAGCTGGCCTTGCCTGGCATGGGCCAGGCACCAAAGGCTCTGGTTATGGTCTTTAAGGGATTCACTGACTCATTCCTCCTTGGGGCGAGTGTGACCAGTGGACAGGCCAAGGCATGCAATGCAAAGGGTCACGGCTTCCGAAGCTTCGAGTCTGTTTACTTTTCTCTCTGCCCCAGTAAAATGCGCATGTCCTCCGTCACAGTGGCCACGAAAGGTTACCTAAGATCACGTTTGTTGGGTCTTTGAGCAGTGTCAGGGCCCGGTAAGCACTCCGTAACAGCAGCTGTTCTTGTCCATTTTTATCTGCTGGGTACGTGTGTCTTGGCAGTTACCCTGGAGGCCAACTGGGATGTTCTCTTTGGGTCTTTAAAGAAGCCCTATGTGTTAGTTATCTACGGCAGGTGACAAGCCCCAAATGTAGTGGCTCTGTTTGTGTGGTCTGAGATCAAAGCTCAGCTCCGCGGGGGTCCTGGCAGGGGTCCCTCCGAGGCTGGATGGTGGTCTCATCTGAAGGCTCGCCGTGCAGTGCTCTGCCTCCAGGCTCACCCCTGTTTGTTGCCAGCCTGATTCTCGCGCCTGGGCCTCTGCTCGGGTGTCAGCTGATCCCCACGGGGAGCAATGCAAGAGTGAGTGGGAGAAAGCACCTGAAGCAGAAGCCACAGCCTCACTGTACCTGAAACTTCTGCTGTATTCCATTTGCTGGAGATGAGTTGAGGGGCCCACCCCATACTGCAGGAGGCAGGGAGGTACCAGGAGGAGAGGATCGCTGGGGCCATTGCGGAGGCTGCCTGCCACCCCGCAGCGTGACGTTCAGCCTCAGACCTCACGTTTCCATTTAGTTAACGTTATTTAGGGGATCCGTCACAGCTCTGCCTGAAAATAGATTGAATTCCTGTCGCATGTCTGCGTACATCGAGGTGCAGAAGGAGGAGAATAGAATTCTGATTCCTAAGCAGCGGGCACTCACAAAGCTCCCTTGTGCCTTCTAGACACGAGGCCTCAGCTGATGACGAGGGCAGCTGATGCATCTTCATAATATTTATCCAGCAAGCGTGTTGGGTGTATTTTCTGTAGAAGACACTGCTCTGGGTGCTGTGGAGATACAAGGACGGGCTGAAAGGTCCAGTCGTTGCTCTCAGTGACTTTATAACATAGAGAGAGAGGCAACGAAGGGGCATATAAGCCAGTCACACAACACAGGGCTTGAACAATAATGGGAGGTGGGGAACGTGTCCACTGGGGGCACCCTGTGTGTGTCCACAGACCACTCAGCCATACAGCAGCTTCCTGGGGGTCCTTTGTTTGCTGGGGAGGGCCCAGAGGTCCCGGGTAGGAGCTGGGGCCACCGTGGTAAAGGTAGAATATGGGGGGTGAGTTTTGGTGTTTGGGGCGGCTCTGTTTACCAACCTGTGGGGAAGGACTTTGGTATTTCAACAACTGGAAAATAATGTTTTGGTGCTATTAGCATACTGACTGCTGCACCCAGCGATGGAGAAATTTCCCAGAAGGTGTTGACACAGGACTGAGGCCTTGAAGAACGGGGGTGGTTTTAGGAGGGGATGAGAGGTGTAGTAGGTAAAGGGAGAATTATGAGGCAAGGGATGGGGGTGCCTGGAGGGAGATCATGAGTGATGTCGCCATCCAGCAAGGATGGGGCCAGCTGCCGTGGTCCTGGGCTCTGCTGACCAGTTCTTCTCCATTTGCCAAGCGTGCATTTCAGCCCTCCCACTGCCTCATTCGCTGGCTGCCAGCTCGAGGTCACTGTGGGGTGATTTTGGACTTATTGACCCAAATCAGAAAGAAGATGTCATAAAACGCAAGAAAATCAAGAACTGAACCCAAACCTGTCAATGTTCCAGTTTAATTTTGTCAGGATGCTTCTGGTTATGAACAGGAAATGTGGTTCTTTCTGTGCAAGATCACACATATCTAAAAACCAACATTTCTTAAAGTTTGATTATAAAAGGACCGGTTTTCTAACTACAGATTTCTGAAAGGGATGTCGAGGTAGATTTGTCTACAAAGGCTGCACGAATGTTATTTCCTATAAACCTCCCGTCGATGATCACATTCTCCCAAGTTGTAGGTTTCCTGTGTTTTATTTTCAAACGTGTAAAACTAAGCAATAAAGTAGATGCCCTGAAAGATGAATGTGTGCTCAGGTCTCCAGAACAGATATTTCTGTTTCCCTCTGAGGGTGGCAGGGGAGGGACAGATGTGGAGGCAAAACTCCCCAGTGGTTTTGAGACCCACACATGTGACTTGTACCCTGGCTCCTGCATTTACCAGCTCTGGGACCTTGGGGAGGTTATCTGACTCTTCTGAACCTCAGTTAACCTTTCCCATTTCGTGCTGTTTAAGGGTTTCATGAATATAAGTAAAATACCTCATCAATTGCCTAGCGCAAAGTAGGCGTGCCGTAATTATTAGCTCCTTCGACCCTAATTCGTTTCCCTTCATTCAGTGTTTTCTCATGAAAAGTAGGATAAAGTGTGGAGGATGGAAGAGAGATGGAATGTTCTCAAAATGCGATTTGGCCAGCTGTTCTGGCACTGGATCCCGTGCGGCTGAAATCCCCCATCACTTTTATGAACTGCAAGGTATCGTGGCATTTGTTTGCCTTCATCCCGGCTTCTTCATAGGTGCTTGTCAGGCTCTCTCTTTGGCTACAGAGAGACTAGAAGCTTCTAGTTGTGGAGAAGTGTTGTTTTCCCTACCAGTGGCTACACCTGCAGCCATGGCTTTGTCAGCCCCGTTAAGCTGGATTCCGGCATCCTCAGGTGGGTCTGTAGGAGACTTCTCCACCTCCCACTCCCACCTGGTCAGTCGGTTAACGGTTAATCCGCAGCCCTGTCGGCATTGCTTCCAGGCACCACCAGCTCGGGGAGGAAGCAGGGGGGCCACCGTTTGCCTCTGTGTTTTCACCACTTGGGCCAGGCAGGCTCTGGCTCGACACAGGTAAGAACCCCGAGAGAATGGAGATGAAGTGAAAGCCCTTACAGCCCCGGGAGCTGGGAGAAGCGTTGGCCACGGAAAGGAGTCTCTGGAAGTACAGATGCATCTTGAGTTCATAACCAAGGGTATTCCTGGAAGTGGAAGCGTGCACTTTATTTTTAAGAGTGTAGCCCCAAGTTAGACACGCCAAGTCTTCTTTTTTATTGTACAAGATCCTCTGGCTTGTCTTTTTTTTTTTTTTTAATTATTTTTATTTTATGGCTGTGTTGGGTTCTTCGTTTCTGTGCGAGGGCTTTCTCTAGTTGCGGCAAGCGGGGGCCGCTCTTCATCGCGGTGCGCGGGCCTCTCATTATTGCGGCCTCTCTTGTTGCAGAGCACAGGCTCCAGACGCGCAGGCTCAGTAGCTGTGGCGCACGGGCCTAGTTGCTCCGCGGCATGTGGGATCTTCCCAGACCAGGGCTCGAACCCGTGTCCCCTGCATTGGCAGGCAGATTCTATACCGCTGCGCCACCAGGGAAGCCCTGGCTTGTCTTTAACACGCTGAAGTCGGATCACACTGACCGGTGGTAAATCCAGGCTAGCGTACGGCAGTGACGCTGCTGGTGTCCTCCCTCCTCTTCCTGCCACTTGGCAGAGGCCTGTGACGTTTGCTCTGGGAGCCGACTCTGCACCCATCGCCCCGTCCGCTGCTGCCTCTGTTGCACCCGTCTGCCAGCTGCCCAGGGCCCCCCGTGCCCCCGTGTTCCTGAGCTTCCGTTGACTGTTCCTCAAACACCCACTGGCTCTAGGTACTGAGCACAAGGAAGCAACTCCATGATCTTCTGCCCCCTCCCTGGAAGACTCTGTCTCACTGTCTGCCCCGGCCCAGGCCCACCCAGGACGGATCGGGCTGGCCACTCGGATCAGAGGCCAGGCAGCACCCGTGCGAGACCCGTGCCCAGGGAGCAGGGCAGAGCATCCTGCCGGGAATTCCTCTGGAGCCCTGATCCCACAGACTACAGTCAGCTGTGACTTACTCTGAACCTAAGAACTGCCTAGTTTGCCCCCAGATGCCCTTTTTTTTCACTCCACGTCTGCACTCTGGTCAAACCAAGGGCAGTTTGGGGCTTGGAGGCCTGTAAGCTGGGGTCAGGGGGAGACGTTATCGAGATCCAAAGAGCTGCAAGCATTTTGCTGGACTTTGACATGTTTATTTATTTCCAGACTTTGACATGTTTGTTTATTTATTTCCAGCAGATGAATTCTCAGACTGCTTTTGCTCCATGTTTGTTTTATGCCTTTCCCCTGTGGCTGTGACTAATTGTGGGACAGTGTTCATTTTGCTTTGGGACTCTCTTGAGATTTTTCTGGTAGTGTAAGGTCCCCAGCATTTTCCTCCTTAGCCTCAGAGAAGGGAGAAAGCAAGAGAAAGAAATGCAGTGTAAGTGAGTTAGGTCACATGTGGTACCCTAGTTGGCACAGATTGAGTCTCTCACCTTTTCTCTCTCTCTCTCTCACACACACACACACACACACACACAAACACACACACCCCCCTCCGGTTTATTATTTTGAGCTCCAGTCTTTTCCTCTGTGTTTTACTATGCCCAGGGACTTATATCTCAGAGACATATTCTAATCTCATCTTTTCCTGCACCCGTTTCTTTTGCTGGGGAGCATGTCTGTCCAACAACTTATTTGCAGAATTTAGTGGCAGAAATAACACTGAAATTGCTAGATTTCTTTTTCTTTTTCTAAATTAATTAATTAATTTATTTATTTATTTTTGGCTGCGTTGGGTCTTCGTTGCTGCGTGTGGGCTTCTCCCTAGTTGCAGCGAGCGGGGGCTACTCTTCGTTGCGGTGTGCAGGCTTCTCATTGCAGTGGCCTCTCTTGTTGGGGAGCACGGGCTCTAGGTGCATGGGCTTCAGTAGTTGTGGCACGTGGGCTCAGTAGTTGTGGCTCGTGGGCTCTAGAGTGCAGGCTCAGTAGTTGTGGTGCACGGGCTTAGTTGCTCCGCAGCATGTGGGATCTTCCCAGACCAGGGATCGAACCCATGACCCCTGCATTGGCAGGCGGATTCTTAACCACTGCGCCACCAGGAAAGTCCAATTGCTAGATTTCTGTTTCTCTCTTCACACTATACTTTGAACACCTGAAGGCCATGAACAATCCTAGCCATCTTTGTGTTCCCAGCACCAAGGAGGTTTTTGGCAAATAACCTGCTGCATGACCAGAGTGGCTTTGAGGTTCAAGTTCACATATCTCACCTCATGATAGCGGCTGAGCTGTTGGTTGACTTGCTGGTCCTCTATGGTGACGGGCCTACACAGCTTGGCTGGTCTCCACTAATCTTAAACATTTGCGACTGTGTTTTTAGCTCACAGTCAAGAAAAAGTTCAGAGTGTTAAAGTGTGGATGCCCTAGCCTGTTTGTTATTGAAGTCTTACCTGTTTTCAAAGTTCCACTTAAGATACCCCATTCAGGTATTTTATATATTTAGTGGAAATAAGTGACCTTGGGTGAACCCAACTGGTAACCATGATGGTGGACCTTCAGGAGGGAAGCCAGGAAGAGATATTTATGCAAACAACCCCTTGACCAGGTGCCGTCTTGCTGGCTAGTCTCAGTCCCTACTCGTGTTCTCTGCTGGTCCCTGCAGAGTGGTTGGAGGAGGAGGGGACATTACGGAAAGGTGACTGCAGAGGATGCCCTACTGTTCCCAGCTGTCCTACAAACCCAGCATCAACACTTAACATTTTCATCTTATCAATTGGCATGTGGCTGTAGTTGGCGAAAAACCTTAACTAGGAAGTTCTGACTCTGCTCATTTTTTAACCACAGAGGCTGTAGAGCTGAGAGAAGTGAGGCGAGAGCCACATAATCTCAGGTTGGAATGCACCAGATCTTACTGCATCCTTAGAACAGGTTTTTGTAGCACCTTGTGGTCTCGCCCAGGGGTCGACCAGTTGGCTGGAGGTGCTGAATTTGGGACTCACGGGGGGGGTGGCTGCTTCCCTGAGCAACTGGGTGGTCCTGAAAATGGTTATGGGCTGCTTAACTAGATTCATTGGGCAGCTGTGGTAAGACAGTTCTCATCTCTCTCTCTCTCACACACACACACAGGCTAGAAAGTTTCATAAACTTTTCACCATAGGATGTGATATGATGACGGTGACTCCCTACAGCATCTAGAAAGTGGCCAGGGGTACATTTCAGCCTCTGTAGTTGTGGATTGCTCTGTGCTGCCTGGGAACATTTTTTGTTTTTTAGATATGCTTGTGCCTAGATGGCTCTATTGATAAATCTAACTCATCAGTAAATCCTCTCAGATCTACCTTCAAAATTAATCTAGAATCAATGAAACTGGTATATTTTCTTGTACGTTCTCTCTTAAAGGCACTACCATCCACACACAGAGACCTTTGCTTGACCTGGGGGAGACATGGCATTGTTGGCATATTAAGTTTCCTGGAGGACTGTATGCATATTTGAATAGTACGTTTCTAGTTTTTGGTCATAAATGAGTTAACTCCTGTAAATCTCCTAGCCCAGTGCCTATCAGGGAGTGCTTTACTATGCGTAACTGTTGTTATTACTACATTGTAAAGCTGGCTTAGGAAATGGGTTGAATTAAAAGGGACATTCAGCTGCTATGGCTACTTTGTGGTAATACTAATAGCTACACATTATTGAACACCTGTGTGTCCTGTTCTCAGCTAGGAGCTTTGGTATATGTTTCCATGTGTTCCTAGATCTTTACAGCAACACTTTCAGCTAAGTATTACTTTGCTGATAATAATACAGACAGGAAAGTTGAGGCTCACCATGTAAACATAATCAACATCAAGGCCTAGGCCTAATCATAACATCCAGAATTTTAAGGTTGAAAGATGGAATAATTCAACATAAAAACAGAAATGGCTCCTCTGTTCCTTTTCCTCATTAAAAACAAATAGGCTGTTTTTGACTCAGAGCCTCATGTTCCAGAAGCAAATGGTTGAAAATGTGCTGATGTCAACCACTTCTTAAAAAGGGCATTGTTAGAGGGACACTAGCAAAATAGTTTTCTGAAAAGTTCAGAGTTAAAGTGTGGGTGCCCTAGCCTGTTTGTTATTGAAGTCTTACCTGTTCTCAAAGTTCCACTTACGATACCCCATTCAGGTAAAAAAAAAAACCAGGAAAATCTAACAAAATTAAAAAATCACTTCTAATCTCACCATCCAGCTATAGCTACTGTTATTTTTCTCTGTTTTACCAGTTTTCATATAATCATAGTCATACTATAAACTCAGCTTTGACTACAGATTAAAAAAACAAATTTAGCCTTAATATAAAGCATTTCCCCAGCCATTAAATATTCATAGAAAACAAATTTTAGTGGCTATAAATCAAGGGGTTGACAAAGTTTGTGTGTAATTGTCCAAATAGTGAATATTTTAGGCTTACATGGACCATATAGCCTCTGTCACGACTTTTCAACTCGACTGTTGGAGCACGGACACCGCCATGCTACTAGCAGTAGGCAGCGTGTATGTAAAAGAGAGCGGCTGTGTCCCAGTAAAACTTTATTTATAAAAACAGGTGGCAGAGCAGATTTGGCCCACTGGCTATATTTGTATGATATCGTATATGACATAATTCATAGAACTCTTTTTTTAATTTAATTTTTAAAAATTGAAGTATAGTTAATTTACAATGTTGTGGTAATTCATAGAGCTCTTCCACTGTGGGACATTTAGATGGTTTTCAGTGCTGTAACACAGCATGACGGGGATGACATACAGACTCTTGCAGTCACGTCTTTTGGTTTACATGTACATCCCACATCAGCGTCAGAGTCGCCATTTCCTTTTAGCAGCAGGTCATCAGGGGCCAACCACTAAGACCCACTTGGGTCTTGTGGGATGCATCCATTAATAGGAAATACCCCTGAGAGTACTTTTCCCCAGCAGACAGCTGTGATTGACTGCATTGGACCGTTCACCTTCCAGACCCAACAGCTGCTACTTTGGAGTATATGATCCTTCTCTTGGCTATACAATAGATCACCATTCATAGCTCCTTCAAATTGCCACAAATTATTTTTGGAAAGAGTTCAGGAGTAGGTAATTTTTTAAATAATCCTAACCTGCCGAAAAAGTAAGTTTAGTTCTTTGGTGAAGATTTTTTGTTTTGTTTTCATCCTCAAGGCTGTGATCAGGGAGGTGACTGAAGGGCAGGGAGCAGGGACCATGAAAACATCCCTGCTGACAGGAGGGGACGGCTGAGGAGAGGGCCAGGAGGCCTCCCACAGCCTGAAACCCACCCGTGGACTCAGCGGGTGGCCTTTAGATGGCTCCTGCGGGGGAGTGGTGATGTGTAGAAAGTGTAGCCTGTGCCTGGCACACGTGGGCCCTCACCCCTCACTTGGCGAGTACTCTGATCTTTGGGGACTTGCCTCTGGGCCCTCTGGGGCAGGTCCTCAGATTTTATGGCTTTGGTTCTTTTCTTTCTTTTCTTTTTTGTTTTGTTTTTTGTTTGGGGTTTTTTGTTTGTTTGTTGGGTTTTTTTGGCCACGCTGCACGGCATGTGGGATCTTGGTTCCCTGACCAGGGATCGAACCCGTGTCCCCTGCAGTGGAAGCTCGGTGTCCTAACTAATGGACCAGCAGGGAATTCCCCAGGCTTGGTTCTTTTTGAGGGAATTTGCATGTTGGAAATTTGTGTGTGGGAAAAACAAAACCAAAACCCGCCAAAACGTGGAGAGGCTACTCCTGAAATGTATCTGTGCTTTTCCTTCTCCCAGTGGGGAAGATGCTTGTGGTTTTTTTAAGGTCAAGGGGACAAGTGGCTGTTTACACCTTTCTCTGGCCTGCGTTGGGGGGGTTGGGGGATATGGCCTGTTGCCCCTCTGCTGAGCTTTGTAGTTTTGTGGGAGTGACAGGGAAAAGAGACAGGGCAATGCTGAAGTATGGCTCTTGCTTCCGGGCCTCGTGGGTTCAGGGGCGTGGCCAGACAGTTGTCACCAGGAGCACAGCTGAGACCGCCACTCGTCTACATCACTGCCTCCATCATCTGTGCCACTGATGGATGATGGCTATTTCTAGGAGCATCTTGGCCAATTCCAAAATTAGGGGCGAAACATACAGAACCCAATCCACTAGATCAGAAGCTGTTCTTGTGTCCCCCCTGCTCCCTCCACCCCACTGGACCCCTGCTTGTCCCCCGCCCGTCAGGGGCCTGCAGCTGCTGCTTGGGGCTGCGCCGGCCAGCAGACGGGTGGAGTTCCCCCAGCGCCTCTGCTGATTCCGGTTCACCCCTCGGCTCCACCGTTTCCTAGCTGTCGAACCCAGAGAACCCGCTGGGCCACGTTTCCTGGTCTGTAAGGAGGGTAGGGTCCGCCCACCCGCAGAGCCAGCAGGGTTGCTGCGGACCCGGTGAGGTCTGCGTGGTGGGCTTCGCGAGCACTCCGGGGTGGGCACCTACCTGTGTGAGCTGGCGGAGGACGATGCAGCACCCCATGGCCCCCAGAGGTTCCCGACTGCTCCCGCTGCCTGACCTCCCCTCGGAGAGCCAGGCCCCCTTGCTGCCTGCCCTGTGGGGCAGGGTTCGCACGACCTTGACCTGCAACTGACCGGTGTCGGAGGCTCCCTGCCTCCGCATGCTCGGGAACCGTCCCCGTGCCTGGAGTGCGCGCTCACTCCTCCTAGAGAGACCTCCAGCGGCCGTCGGGGAGGACCCCACGCCCCTTTCACGGACGCCCCGGGCCCCCTCTGTTTCAGGGCTCCAAGGTCCTGGCCAAGAAGGAGCTGGCCTACGTCCCCATAATCGGCTGGATGTGGTACTTCACGGAGATGGTCTTCTGCACGCGCAAGTGGGAGCAGGACCGCAAGACCGTCTCTGAGAGCCTGCTGCACCTGCGGGACTACCCCGAGAAGTACTTCGTACGTGCGCCCGGCCCGCGGGGCGCCCCGCCACACTCACACTCGGGGGGCCCCGGCGCATATGAACTCGGGGTTCCCTGGTCACACACTCGTAGTGCCCCGGTCACACACACACACTCGGGGTGCCCCGGTCACACACTCAGGGTGCCCGGTCACACACACACACTCGAGGTGCCCTTGTCACATTCAGGGTGCCCTGGTCACACTCGTGGTGCCGCGGTCACACTCAGACGCTCGCTCACCCCTCTGCTTCCTGAGCCTCCTCAAATGTAGACCCTCTCTCTGAAGCTCACAGACCCTGAACACAGTAGACGAGGGGCTGGAGGTCCTGCCTGCGGGGAGGGCAGGCACAGCGGCCAGGCCATCCCTGCTCGGGCCACTTCCTGAGGCTCCCGTGGGACCGTGTGCGGCGTTTGACGGGGGATGGTGCGCGGGACCCCGGGACCTCGTGTGACCCCTGGGCTTATGAGTGACCTCGGAGCTGTGTGTGTGACCTCGGGGCTGTGTGTGTGACCTCGGAGCTGTCTGAGTGACCTCGGGGCTGTGTGTGTGACCTCGGAGCTGTCTGAGTGACCTCAGGACTGTGTGTGTGACCTCGGGGCTGTGTGTGTGACCTCAGAGCTGTCTGAGTGACCAAGGGGCGTGTAAGAGGCCTCGGGGACGTGTGTGACGGCCACCTTGTCCCTTCCAGTTCCTGATTCACTGCGAGGGCACGCGGTTCACGGAGAAGAAGCACCAGATAAGCATGCAGGTGGCCCAGGCCAAGGGGCTGCCCGGCCTCAAGCACCACCTGCTGCCTCGCACCAAGGGCTTCGCCATCACCGTGAGGAGTTTGAGAAATGTAGGTAAGGACGACCCTGCGGGGCCCCGTGCAGTGAGGGAAGGGGACCCTGGCACCCATAGGAGTAGCTTCCTCCCCGTGCCTCCCCCCACCCCCCCCCCGACGGAGGGGACCCAGGGACGGAGGCTGGCACGTCACCCCTGCTTAGCCTGGGTCCCGGCACCCAGCGGTGGAGGAGCGGCCACTGCCTGCACAAGTGCGCACACGCACCACGCCCACACGTGTACGCACACGCACGCTAGGCCAACACTGCCCTCTGCTGCTCGGCGCCGGTACTGCAGGCGGCGGACGGTGCTGCGTGCCTGGGGCCCACGCCCGGTCAGCCCAGGTTTTTGTTGCGGTTTTGCTTTATTTGGCATTTCTTGCCCGTCTTTGGCACCAGCTGCCTCCAGACGATGATCTCTGTGACCTTGCCGTCTGTCCGGCTGGCCTTGAGTCCGGAGCCCTAAATTACTGTAGGTAAGGACAAGAAGCAAGTAGCAACAAGACCAGCTTGCTCCAGTCTCTGTCGCCTGTTGAATTCTTGTCCCTTTAGTTTGGAAACACGTGCTTTACCCTTTCCTGCCCTGCGGGTGCTGGAAGCCCCACTGCCCTGTCCCTCGTCTCCCAGGAGGCGGGAGGGCGGAGCTGGGGGACCTCCCCACGTCCCCGGCGCCGGCTCTGCGCCCGCCGAGGCCAGGCATTCTGCGGGGAGAGCCGGCGGGGGCCCAACGCGGTCTCCGCGCCCCCGGCCCCCGGTCCTCTCTGCCCCGTGAGGCCGAGGCCCCCAGCTCCTCCCCGGCCTGCACCGGGGATTGGGGTCGGTGGACGTGGGTGTGGACCCTGTGGCGTTTCCGGTGCCGTCCGCACGCCTGGGGGTGGCGGCTCCACCAGGAGCTTTGTGATCGCGCAGACCGGCCACCCGGCTTCTGTAGATGGAGCGAAGGCAGCACTGAGTCTGACTTTAACACGTGGGGACCCTGAAGGTCCCTAACTGCTCCAGGCGGTTCTGGGTCCCTCCCGCAGATTCTTCCCCCTGCCTGAGCTTTGCCTACAGGCCGAAGGGGCAAAGGCTGCCCAGCTCTGCAGGCTGCCCCACCCCCGCAAATAGTGACGATGATGATGATGATTGATGATGATGATGATGATGATGATGATGATGATGATGATTGATGATGATGATGATGATGATGATGATGATGATGATTGATGATGATGATGATGATGATGATGATGATGATGAAGAATGATGATGATTGATGATGATGATGATGGCCGGGCAATTCTAACACGCCAGGCAGCACAAGCACCTCACACATAGCGCGGCCGCAGCACGTGCCCGCCAGATGCAGTGAAGGAAACAGTGTTTTTACTTCCAATTTACAGATTGAGGAAGTTGGGCCTGAAGGGTGAGGAACTTATCCCAAGTGACTACTATTACACAGCAGGCTGGGGTCACACCCAGGGTACCTGGCTGGCGGGTCTGGCAGGGGCGTACCCGTCCTTCTGCTGGGCTTTGCAGGCAGATGGATCTAGTGCCACGCCCAGTTCTATCACTTCAAGACCTTGGGGCTTCTTCTCTGGAAAAGGAGGGAACTGTGCAAATTCAGGCTGTTCTCTGGGGAAGCCCCATCCTTGATTAATCGAAGTAACACACCTCTGCTGGAAGCATCCGGCTCCTGTGTAAGGGCAGGCTGAAGAAAGGAGATGTGAAACCCATTGACGGACATGAGCTCTCACACCCTGGGGCTCTACAGCCAGACCCCATGCAGCCTGAGGCCTTTCACTCTACGTAATTCTATGCTTAAAATGGCTGGACAATGTACTAAACTATTCTCCACCAGCCTTACTCTTCCTAGGGAGGGGGACACCTCTCTCCACCTGGGAGGACCAGGGGAGTGGTCTCAGTCGCTTGGGAGGAGGGGTGGGAAGCTACCTGCTGGCACTCCTGCAGGTCAGCGGGAGGGACCCTCTCCCTTTGGCTGAGACGTGCTCTAGCTGCCAGAGCACCCCCTGTGGACCCCACGTGGTGGGCAGGCGGCAGGTAGAAGCAAATGGACACTGGTTTTGAACCTTGGTTCTTCACGTTCCCAGCCAGACAAGTGACTTTCTACCCGCCCATCACCCCACTCACTCGATTGGTAGTAATTGCAGGTATGCAGAGCTCTCGGTGAAGTCTGCTGAGCACAAACGATGCGATGCGCTGGGGCCTTTGGGAAGGGCTGACACTCAGCATCCTGAGTCCCATTCCCCAGGAGAACGAGGCTCAGGGAGGCTGAGTGGTCTGTTCAAGAGAAGATCCCGCCTCTGGGAAAAGGTGGCCCTGGGGTTCGCACCCAGACTGACCGCAAAACTCCTGTTCGTTCCACTGGCCAGTCCTGCCTGACTGACTCTGCAGGAAGGGCCATCTGTTTCCACTGTGTATTTCTCCCCTGTTCTTCCCTCACTGTTCCTTCACACATCCTGTCCTCCTGCCATCCTCCCATCCTGCCATCCTGCCATCCAAGAAGCATTCACGGAGCCTGGGCCAGGCCCTGGGGCTGCAGCAGCGAATGTTGACATAACTTTCAATATGCTGACAGGTTAACTCACCAGCTGGTAGACCAGTTAAAAACCACACATTCTTGTTTGTTTCTCAGCTACGTGTCAACTGACTAAACCATGTTTCAGTCCCTTAGGAAGTTTCCAGTATCTTGTTCTAGTTTTATAGCTATCTTATTTTTCTAGAGGAAAAATGCACATAGAATGGTTATGCTGCCATAACTCAGAAACCTCCTTAGATAGTGTTCTTTGGATTGATGTACCTTGCTATTGATATTTGTTTAAATATTGATATCTGTTGTAGTACATCATCTAGATGGGCCATTGCAGTATTGCTTTACATTGACCTGACCTCAGTAGTAACTGTTTTCTGTTACTAAACTGTGTGCTTTTCTGATGACAGAATGTGGTATGTACTCAACGGAGAACATTTGGACAATATAGAAAAGCATGAAGAAGAAATTAGTAGTCCCTTCATTCCAAGATAATCAGCTAGCAACTCAATTATTGTTTTTCCAATATGTATATCTACAAAATGAAATTGGGTTCACACGCTATATACTGCTTTGTATTTGTTTTATTTTTTTATAGTTTCAGCTGTATATGACTGTACACTCAATTTCAGAAATAATGAAAATCCAACACTGCTGGGAGTCCTAAATGGAAAGAAATACCACGCAGATTTATACGTTAGGTAAGCTGGCTTCGTTTCCTTTCCAGAAAATAGGGCGCCCATCCCAAAATAGATAAATCACAAATGACCTGCAGACCTTCTTCCAGGGGAATGTATGAATGTATTAATAATGTCTTGTCTGCAGTCTGTACTAAATGGAATGTGTTCACAGTCTTGTTTATATTAATAGAGACTCGTGCACTGATGTAAATAATTAGGTGAAGCCTCTTGTCTTCCCAGACACTTCGTGACTCTCTCTCACCAACTCATTCTCATCAAAGAGCTCAGGTCCGACAAATGAAAGACAGTGTTTTACAGCCATTTTTGAGACCGAGTGTGAGAGTTTATTTTACTGACCCCCTTTCTTGGAGGATGTGTCCACCCCACAGAAACAGACACAGATAAGAGCATCTGTAATTTACAAAGAGGCCTCGAAGCAAATGGAGAATATTTCAGCAGCATCTCACGTATGTGTTATATTCCAAGCTAGGGAGCACAGAGAGGCAGGTGTCCTCCTTGACAGGTCTCTGTCTGAGTCACTGAATCAGGCTCTGAGCCATTCCCTCGTGGGCCGTGACTGCATTTGGGCCTGTATTTCCCCCCATATGGATGTGGATTTCCCCTCTTTTCAATCAACTGAATTACCCTCTCACTTCCACATTATCTAGGCTACTACCTAAATAGAAGCCGAAGGATGGCAAGCATTGTTAGTTTGAACCTGTGTTCGGGGCGCCCGGCATGGGCCTCCTCCTTGCTAGCTGCTCTCTGCTTGGCAGGCGGATCCCTTTAGGAGAAGTCCCAGAAGATGAGGACAGGTGCGCGGCCTGGCTGCACAAGCTCTACCAGGAGAAGGTCGGTGCTGCGGGGTGGGCTCGGCACCATCTAAGGGTCCTTTTCAAGCGGCAGCTGTGGTGCTTTGGGACCTCCGGGAGTTGATGGTGGAGCGTGAGCCTTTGCCACTGGGCGAGACCTCACGCCCTGGAATGTTAATGACCCCAGAGCCGACACGCTACTTGGCGACAGGGGGTAAAAAAGTCACAAAATGTTTTTAAAGGGGCCTTCACAGAAAGAATGGAAGACTATTTCATGGGTGTAGTGGACAAAAGAGGAAGTTATGGCCCCAAGAGCCCTTTGTCCATTTTCCCGCCGCTGGTCTGAAGGCAAAATATTCTTGCGGGGTGTGGGTGCTCTCTTTGGCAATGATGGCTCTGGTTCCACAGTGCGGTTGCCTGTCTGGTCTCTAAAACATCACCAGCGTCAGCAGGACGGAGGCCCACAGGGGTGCACCTGGGCCGCGTTTGACTCCTTCAGGAATCGGAATTAGGTTTTCAAGCTGGTGGTGGGATTTCCGCTTACACCGAGGGAAAAGTGTAACACTTACACTCCTTGGAAGAGTGGTGGGCTTGGACCCAAGGCACGGTCCTCTTCAAACAACACACTCCCAGGCCTGAGCCCTGGCTGATGCCTGGGAGGGCTGTTCCCAGAAGGCTCCTCCTGCCTGGATTTGTTGACACAAAGAGGCGCCAGCCCTTTCTCTCTGTCCCCCCCCCCTTTTTTTTTTTTTTTAAATCTTATTATTTATTTATTTATATTTTGGCTGCATTGGGTCTTCGTTGCTGTGCGCGGGCTTTCTCTAGTTGCGGCGAGTGGGGGGCTACTCTTCGTTGCGGTGCGCGGGCTTCTCATTGCGGTGGCTTCTCTTGTTGCAGAGCACCGGCTCTAGGCGCACAGGCTCAGTAGTTGTGGCTCACAGGCTCAGTAGTTGTGGCTCGCGGGCTCTAGAGGGCAGACTCAGTAGTTGTGGTGCACGGGCGTAGTTGCTCCGTGGCATGTGGGATCTTCCCGGACCAGGGCTCGAACCCGTGTCCCCTGCATTGGCAGGTGGCTTCTTAACCACTGCGCCACCAGGGAAGTCCCTGTCCCCCCTTTCTTTTTCCTCTCCTTTTCTTCCCTTTCTACCTAGGGTCATAAGAGAAATTTTATTGTGCTGAGCTGAACACTGGGAAAGCCCGGTCGATCCAGCTGCACGTGGGTCGCCTGGCCTCCGTGCCCTCCTGCCCAGTGCATTGGTGGCAGCTGCACACAGTGTGGACTCAGGGCGCTTGTCCTCTGTCAACAGGTTCTCCTCCTGTAGACTTTTGGGGTGATGTTTCTTTCTAGGAAATACAGTTCCCAGTTCCAGTGTATAACATGCCACAGGATGATAACACGTGGAGACCAAAAAATGGAGGCATCATTAACAAAGTCCCCTCCCTGCCAGGCGGACTTTATTACAAAAGAAATAACACAGCCCAGAGAGGCCATACACATTCTGCTGCTGGAGCTGACGTCTGGCCCTGAGCCAGGCGCCTGTGTCCCACCCGGCAAAGTCACAAAGTCACAGGGACAGAGCCACGCGAGGCTGGCAAGAGTCACAGTGGCCACCACGTCACTGGGGAGCAGTGTGGGTCTTGGGTGAGGTTTAGTTTTCTAATCAAACCAGAGAAAAAGAAAACTCTGGAGTGAATACAAAGTTCAGAATCCTGCTGACTCCTAGAAAAGGGAGTACTTTTTCCTCTTGTTAGAGGTTACAGATAAAAAATCTTGGCTTAGCAAATCTCTCACTGGAAACGAGACAGAAAAAGCATCCTCAGTTCCCCATTGTAACATTACAATAGAAAAGCACTATCAAGGCTATTTATTAAGGAAAAGAATTCAAGAAAACTTGCCCATTTTTTTAAATGGGTGAATTTTATGGTATGTAAATGACACCCCAATGAAGCTGGTGTTTTTTTTTTAAGGCACAAAAGTATCGCCTCCTGTTTTAGTCCAATCAGGCTTCTGTAACAAAGTGCCACCCACAGGCATAGTGGCTTATAAACCACAGAAACTTACTTCTGACATTTCTGGAGGTTGGATGATCAGGAATCAGAGACGAAGGTGCCTGCATGGTCAGTCAGATTCTGGTCCCAGCCTGCCATGTTGCTCTGTCCTCATGGTGGGAGGGCTGAGAGAGCTCTCTGGGGTCCCTTTTATAAGGGCACTAATCCCATTCATGGGGGCTCCACCCTCATGACCTAATTACCCCCCCAAAGGCACCTCCTCCTAATACCACCATCTTTGGGGGTTAAGATTTCAGTGTAGGAATTCAGGGAGGCAGGTGCAAATATCCAGTCCACCGCACCCCAGTTACCTAGTTATCAGGCTCCTGGTGGCCCCACTGGGATGAGAAAAATCACCCAAGTTCTGGCCAGGAGGCTGAATGGGACGCCTTGGCAGGTTAGGTGCCATCTCTCTGGGCATCCACACGTCCCTGTCACTTCCTGGGAAGTCCTCCGTTTGGCCGACTGGCTGTGTCTCCCTCACCTCTTGAGGCTGGGAGCTCCCCGCACATGGTACCTTGTCCTACAATTGCTTGATGGTGTGATTTCCCTGAGACCCGCCAGGCTAGAGGGGCAGCCGGGAAGGGGCCGCAGGGCAGAGCCCCTGAAGTGCCCAGGAAGGGTCAGGGGCTCTCCTTCCAAAGCGGCCGTTTGAGGACTCATTTTAAACATGACCTTGAGCGGTCAGAAAATCGTATCATTTAGTACATCCTGCTTGGGAAAGAAGACAAGTAAGACAAGTACTTTAGACATCTCTAGCTCAAGTTGTTAAAGGGAAAATTAAGCACTTAAGGTATAAGGTTTGGGTGTATGGACGCTTGTTTTCTGGAAAACTCAGCTCCTTGGAGAACTGGGCCACGACGGGGTGAGCCAGCCAAGCAGGGCCGCAGATGCTCTTTGCTCGGCGAGCGCGCTGTCGGCCCCGGGAGGATGTTAGGGTATTTGAGTCGAGCTGGGAGACCACCCCCCCCTTGGCCGTTTACCGGGTTCAGGAGGTTCCGGCCCAGCGGGCCGCCCGGCCTCATCGCGGGGAGGGCCGAGGCGCCGGGGAAGGGGTGGGGGGCCCGGGGGCGGGAGGTCAGGCGGCCCTCTGCCCGCAGGACGCCCTCCAGGAGGAGTACTCCCGCACGGGCACCTTCCCCGGGACGCCCATGGTGCCCCCGCGGCGGCCCTGGACGCTCATCAACTGGCTGTTCTGGGCCTCGCTGCTGCTCTACCCGTTCTTCCGCTTCCTCGTCAACATGGTCAGCAGCGGCTCCTCCCTGACGCTGGCCAGCTTCGTCCTCGTCTTCTTCGTGGGTGAGTCCGGGGCCAGCGGGGCCTGGGCCGGTGGGGAGCATCTGCAGGAGGGGCAGGGAGGAGGGGGGCACCACGCTGCCTGTGGGGACAAGGCCCGGCTGCAGATCCCGCAGGTCGACAGGCAGAAGCTCGAGCCGGGCCCAGAAACCCCAGCCTGGAGGGCTTCCGCCCGGGCGCCCCCTCCCCATGCGCATGCGCCCCTTGCGCCTGCAAGCCCCGCCGGGGGCCAGGGACCAGGGACCAGGGACGAGCTCCGTCCTCCCCTCCCCGGGCTCTGCTCATCAGCAAGAAAACTATTTCCTGGGTCCTAGCAGGAACCGACAAAGGCTCTTGGCTATTCAAAGTGGGTCCAGGCCTTTTTGGGGAAGTAAGTGTGGGTGCGTCTCCTCGGTTGCCACCTGCACTGAGTGGAGATGTTGGGTAGCTCAGTCTTTTCACTCATCCCTAGGGGCTTTATTTGACCCGTACGTGGTTTCAAACGACTGACGTTTCTCCATAGCCCCAAGCTTCCCTGGGCACTGCCACTTGTTTTTGAAGTGGGGCAGCCAGTTACCACTGTACACGGCCAGTGTGCAGCATGGCTGGCCGGGTGTCCAGGGGAGCTGTGGTTGCCAGGCCCCCAGTGGGATGGGCATGGAGGGTTGGACCCAGCCTTTCTGCCTGCAGTAGCAGGAAGGCGAAGACGCAGACCACGCCCTCTGCAGGAAGCTGGGGCTCCTTGCAGATGACGGCTGGGGAGGGCTGCCCGGGTGTGGGGTGAGCAGAGGCCCAGCACTCTCCCTGGGAGACACGGGGCGTCTCCAGCTTTGGAGGAACTGACTGCTGTCTCCCCAAGACCTCATCACCCGTGAGCCCGAGCCTTGCTACGCTTTGCCCGGAATTACTGTGTGTCTTGGTCCTCTCACAAAGCCTTTCTGCACTGGAGTCCGAGGTTCACTCTCCACAATGTCATCAACTCCGCTGCACAGAAGTTCTAATGCTGGGGCAGGGGCTCATGTCCCAGCCTGTTTGGAGTTGGCCCCAGGCTGGAGGCAGCCCACTGTAGCTGACCCATGGGCTCCATGAGCCTCATTACGCAGGGCGGACTCTCCATCCCAGTCAGCTCCCTGGTCTTGACAGTTCACAGACATGATACTAACAACGCTCTGTAAACATGAGCATCACGACTTGAAGGTTTCAGCCACTCCCCATCTATCCACTTTTACATGCATACTGTAAACAGACTGTTGCCAGGCCCCGTGTTCGGTGCTGGGCACACCAAGGTGATTGAGATAGATGTGGTCCCTGCGCCCAAGGAGCTCACCGTGTCTGTCGTCTCCAGAGGGAGTGCTTAAACTGCAGCTTCTGCGCTCTAGACCATGTTTTCCAGCCTCCTAGTGGTTAAACCGGACTCTGGTGTGCGTCCTACACTTTCTCTGTTTGGGCCAAATCCCGCTGTCGGAGAAAAGGCAGGCAGGGACTTTGCTTGTCTGCTGCTCTGAAACTTGCACCAAAAGCAATGTTGGGACGTGCTGGGCGCTAAATGGGAATTTGAGCTGCTGCATTGTCCAGGGCCTGGTATGTCCTTCATTAAGCCTTGCTGAAGGGTGCTTGTAAGTTACCGCACTGCGTTCACCAAAGAATCCTCTTTGCCTTAGGGATGGGCACAGGGAGAAGAGGAATTGTGCAAGCCCCTGGGTGCAGCGGGGTACGGCTCACCACGCTGTGTTCACCTCCAGGGCCGAAGGATTAAAACTTGCCACCAGAACAGCCTTGCTCTGTTTTAATGTCTCCTAGTCCAGTTAGACCCCGGCACCCATGCTCAAGGGTAACTGAGGCAGGGATTGTGAAGTGCACACAAGTCAGCCAGCTCTCAGCTGATGCTTGAGGTTTACAAAGCTCCCTTCTTTGGTTCCCGTCGGGCAAGTCACACCGGCGTCCCTGAGGGCGTCTCCTAACCTGCCCTTCCTGTTTCTGCAGCCTCCGTGGGGGTCCGATGGATGATTGGCGTCACAGAAATTGACAAGGGCTCCGCCTACGGCAACATGGACAGCAAACTGAAACACAGCAGCTGAGCCAGGACGCACCGCCATCCAGAGGGGGCCTTGCAGGACTGGGGGACGCCGCCATTGTCCTCGGAGGGACCCAGTGGTGCAGCTGGGTGAGCCCCTGCTGGGGAGGCAGGGGCATGGCCTCAGCGCCAGATGGGGAGGAAGATGTGCTTAAATCCTTTCCCCCCGTGCTTTAGTGGGCTTCGGTTCTCCTTCTTTCTGTGTGAGTCTGTGTGAGCGTGTGTACGTGCGATGAGAAAGACCACGTGTGAGTGAGAATGAGGTGCGGGTGAGTGTGATCATTCAGAGGGTACTTGAGGTGCAGGGGGAGGGCAGAAGTGGGGAACACTGGGGGAGTTCCCTTCCATCCTTTGGTGCTGAGTTTTCTGTAACCCTGGATTGCCACAGAGTGAGAGTCACTTTAGGTAAGATGACTAAATTAAAGTGTTTGGCTCCTCTGTGGTGTGTTCACACAGCCCGCGCCCTCCTTCCGTTCAGCCCCTGCCTCGCGTTTTGGAGTCTGGACCACGGTGCTCTGGAGGGTGCTCACAAGGAGCGGTCTGGGGGGAAGAGGGCCCGCGGGCCGGGGTGGCTAGAGGAGGTGGGTTTGCAAACGCAGGAGCCTGCGAGTGTCTGCGTGGAGACGGCAGGCCAGGAGGCTAGCTGAGCCGTGTCCGCGGGACACGGTGACGGGGCCCCTGGGAGGCGGCTCTGGTTCCCCAGTCGCCCTGCAGCGGAGTCTCTCTCTGGCCTAAGTCTTGAAGATGCGCCCAATTTCCCGAAGACCCGCATCTCGACGCTGAACATTAAAATAAAGCCTGGGCGTTCTGCAGCGATTTGAGAGATGACTTTACAACCTCTGCTCATCTCGGCAGCAAGCAGAAATTGGTCCCCAAACAAATGCAGGCTCACTTTAACAGAGGGCCACGCCGGAGCCCAGGAGCTCCTCTGAGCAGGGTCAGGCTGAGCAGACATTGTGGTACGTGGTCCCCCTGGGCTTTTGCTTTCCTTCTGGAAGCCCAGACTGCCACGACGCGGAAGAGCTCTCTGCTCCTTGGCACCTAGGACCGTCTTTGGAGTAATGGTCCACGTGCAGGATTTCGGCAAACTGCTGCCAGTCAACAGACGCCAGATGCAAAACCAGAACAAAGAAAAGCAGTAATATTTCCGGAGGAGAACAATTAGATACCAGACACCATGGGATCTCAGGCCAAGACGCCGCAGCACTGGGTGGGCCTGGTGGGTACGTGCGCTGAGCTGGAGAAGCCTTTCTCCCTGGACTGCCCCATGCCACCCGGTACTTACCTCCTATTTTGCTGCGATTATGTAAGAAGGGATGAACGGTCCCATATCAAAGTTGGCCAAATACTATTTAAAGGCTTATTCTATTCCGAATCATGTCCCACATTTGCTTTTAGTCACTGAGTGCTTACTAAGCACAAGTGCAGTTACGAGAGGGTTTAAGAGAAGCTCTCTGCTTACGGGACCAATGATACAAATCAGCAGAAGTGAAAAGGGGAACATCCTGGCGTAGTTGTGGGAAGAGAGTGTTGGTGAGGCTGGGGTGAGTGGACTCTTACTGGAGTCCCCGAGGGCAGGGTGGGGCCTTTCCGGCCCTGCCTAAGGCCACGTGCATAAGGCCACGTGCCAGTTCCAAACGCGTTCCAAACGCCGCCTCCCCTCAAGAGCAGAGCTCTGCGGGCAGCAGCCCAGGGATAAGCGCCTCAGGTGTGCACCCGTGTTCCCGCGTGTCGGCTCACACCTGGGCCGTTCTACCCTGGTGTCTGCTAGCTCTGTGGGAGAAGACAGAGTAGAGCAGTCAGAAGCACTGGCCGTGCTCCGAGCTACAAGGTTCACCCTTAATGGAACCCTGCAGCTAAGTCCCTGTAAGACCTTGTGCGAGCCATTTTACCTCTGTTTTCCCAACTGTAAAATGGGGGTGATGATAACACCTATCTCTTGAGTTGTCTCCAGGGTGAAATGAAGCAGTATATGTGATCACATTTTAAGACTCCTAAAGCATTAAATAAATAAGGGGGAAAGCTTAGAAAGTTGCCTCCACGCTGCTACTTCTCAAAAATGCTCAGAAATTACCTTGGAGTGTCCAAAAATGTGTCCTTTTTCTCAGTGTCGTCTTCCCATTCAACAGCAGTAATCTAAGTTCTAATAACACATACCACTCCTTCTGCCTGGAACATAAAAGGGACCCATAGACATTTAACCGGAATTGGCTCTGGGACCAAACACAAAACATAACAAGCAAACAAACAAAGCTGCTCACCAGTGCAGACCTAAGGGTCCAGGTTGGAGGAAGGCGGGCAAAACATTCTCCTTAGGAAACCAGAGAGCGTGGGCTGCCGGGGAGAGATCCTAACGGCGTTTCAGTTGTTCGGCTCCTCCATGAAAAAACATTTTGTTTGGCGGTACAGGGACACGGTGTTCCTCTTGCCCGTTACCGTAACGGCAGAGACAAGCACCCCTCCCCGAATCCCTTCACCCTGTCCAGGTCTTGCCGATGCCACAATCTCTTCAGCAGAGAACGGTGCCGGTTCCCAGGGCATTTACTTTTCTAAGAATTAAAAACCTGTGGATGTGAAGCCAGCTCTCCGTCCCCGAGCAGTGCGGGATGAAGTACGAGCGTCACATCCTGTCTTGTCTGACATCTCCATCCCATGGCGGCTTAGGTCAGCCCTGCTCAGAGGCTGCTCTGAAACCCAATGTGGAAGAGAAAAATGCAAAGTTTCCTGCAGACTGGAGATCAGTGCAGGGTCCTCCCAGGTGTTAAGGGCCATGTCCGAGACCTGCAGCTTTGAGGCAGGGAGTTGTTTAATGCACTTCTTCTAGGAACCAAGCCCATAAAGGGACTTTCTTTATTTAAAAAACACCAACCATCTGAGATGAGTTTAAGGAAGGTGGCCTGATTCTGTGACTGACATGCAGGAAAAGCGGATGCACGTTCTGAGCTAGTCAGCCACCTTGTTTACGTTTTGTAGAGAGACCACAGTTTGCCTTTTTCCTAGGTTCACACAGTCGTACTGGAATATCTCCTGACTGCTGTATTCTCTAAAGAAACCCTTGTTAAAAAAAAAAAAAGTAGCTACTGATGAACGTGTTTTTCTAACATATGCTAAGTGGGTCTGAAAGACAGCGATTTAGATGTACTATCCAGTAACTGTGCAGCCAAAACGTAGAAATAGCTGATGTGACAGACACAGACCGACCCCACTGGTTTCCACTTTCTCTCCTGGGGAAGTGGAACAGTGCCCTGGCTGGTCCCCAAGCCCAACAGATTAGGCTTTCAGAGGCTTTAAGAACTTACTCGTAAACATGGACAGAAGCGAGAAGGCATCCGTGGAGGGACCTGTTCAAAACAAGAGGTTTCATCCAGCACTGTCTAAAGCGCTAGCTAGTCAGGCTTTGCTCAGGGTTGCCGGGTTAGAGCGGGAAGAACAAACCCTCTGGCGACTGCCCGTCTGCTGGGCGACACAGAAGGGCTGCCAATGCCGCTCTTTCCTGCCACGGAAGCAGCACGGGCCACGATTGCGCCTGCCTGTGCCTGCAGCTGGCCGTGTACCGCCCCTGCTGCCCCAGAGCTGCTCGGGAGGGCACCCACCAGCGTGACCCTCCTGTCTACTCTGGGACACGTCACTCAGGTTGTCCTGTTCAGTGTCACCTCCTTCAGCAACTGTGTTTCCAACGCCTTAACCGTGCAATTCCAGCGTGCTGTTTACAGAGCACAAAATAAGCTGGAACGCATGTGTTCACTGACGCGCTGGCCCTGCCTTCCTTCTACGGTGGGTGGGACGGGGCTGAGCTGCCAGGAGCTGCAGATCGGGCAGCCGGTCTTTCTCCAAACAAACAAGCAAGCAGTCTTCCCAGGGCCAGTCCCTCTGCCCTCCGAAACGACCCCGACCCCCTACAGAAGGCTGAGGGGCTCGGCTCTCACCGGGTCACCCGAGCCACAGCGCCGGACCCGGCAACTACGAACGAGCCGGTGCCCCGAGCTCTCGGAGGCTGCATCTCACGCTCCTGCATCCCTGGCCTGGGTTTTGAGTATTTCCAGAGCTTCCAATAAACTTAAATGAAAACCAAGCACTTCGGATGCCCCGAGGCTTCCTGCCCTGCTACACTGGCATCCAAAGCACCAGGCAGACACCTGACAGGAGGCGACTAAGCACGTACTCCTGGTTCTCTTGATCTGTGACATCTGAGACCATTCACAGCATTTGCCACCAACTGTATCTGTTTATCACATTCAGCTGTTGGAAATTACCATTATTTTGGTCAGAAAGAGCAGAATATCAGAACTTCACCTCAATAGCTAGTGTATGTCTCCTCAGAGTGTGACCTCCGCGGGCGCAGGGTGGGCTCCTGGGCCCCTCACACAGGGTCACAGGGAGCAGTCATGAAGGGACACTGATTTAGAGCCTTTAATAACTGAATTTCAATTGTCTTCTTTTGACTCCCTTTCCTAAAGTAAAAATAAAAATCTTTCTCAAGCACAATTAGGCCAAAGTAAAGTTGGTCAACACTCTGAACTTCAGTTATCAGTAAAAAAAGCAAAGCGTTTCTCCAGTGAAGGATAAGCATTTCCAAAGCAGGCATTCCTCAGCCCCTGCAGCCTTGTCCTATTTGAATATTAAGGTTATGAATTGATTAAAAAAACAACAGTAAGCCCTTACTTAGATCTTCTCAGTATCTAGAAAGTATCTCCTGGGGCTATATTGGTGAAGCTTTTCACTGAGCGAGACTCATACAATTTTTACCTTTAATATTTTTTTTATACAGTCTTGTTTCACATGTTGGAGTGACTAAAGAGTTTTGAAATTTCTGGCATCTATGTTCTTTTGAATTTTAAGGAGGTAAAGCAGTACGAACAAAAAGTTAGGGTTGCTGAATAATAATAATTTCCTTTGGAAGGTGGGTAGGAAACCACTAAAGCTGCACATGTGTTAGGAAGAAGTCACTCTCAAACAGGAATGATTTAAATGGATAAGAAAACAATCACCTAATATATGAAAAGAGCCGTGCCTCTAGAATTTATAATAGTTGACTCAAGAAGAAAAAAAGTGATGTGATGAAATGGCAGGCTGCTGGAGCATGTGACTAGAGGACCCATCCCAGAGTAGAAGATTGGTGACCCTTTTGATGTTAAATCAGGATGAGGCTGGGAATTTAAGAGGCTGTTGGGCTACAGGGAGGGTGAAACATTCCAAATAGCACAGAAGTTTCTATCACGCCATTAAATGAGTGATTTGCAAGGCAGTGACTTTAGACATTGCAACTAATAAGCTTCAACACGCTGGGAGGAACAAGCTCACTGATTTTGGAAAAATATGCGATCCTCCACTTACTAGGGGAAAAAAGGCATGCTTCAAGGGACAGAGCTGCCCTTGTGTAAGCAGACATGCACTGTTGAGCAGCCAGCTCAGACTCCTCTTGGAGCTGCCTTCAGCACCTTTGTATAAGCCCACAGGAGCCAGCCTTGTTAGCTCACAGCCACCCGACCTCAGTTTTGACCTGATGAGTGAATAATTCACCTTTTCATGGCAGTATATATAGACATATGAATAAGGTAGCATTACACATGGCCTTTGAAAGCTAATACTCTTTAGTATAAGTTCTACTGGCCTAGGAAAATGATGTTTCTTAATTTTGCTTAGTGATCTAGAGCAGCATGAAGCAAACTAAGACCCACTTGCTGCTTGTTTTGTAAATAAAGTTTTATTGGAACACAGCCACATCTAGTCATGTACGTGTTGCTATGGCTGCTTTTATGCTACATCAGCAGGGTTGAGTAGTTGCAACCAAGATCCTATAGCCTGCAAAGCCAAGAATATTCAGTCTCTGGCCCTTTACAGAAAAGGTTTGCTGACCTCACTCTAGAGAATATAATGTCAGTAGTTGAGGCTGCTATTTTAGAAGAAAAAAGAAAATCTACCCCCTGCTTTTACATTACATTTTTTTAACTTACTGAGAAACTATCCTTAAAATATGTTCAAGATATATGCTCTATTTGTAAACTATATATATAAAAGGAAACGGTCTTGTGGATTATTTTTACAATAATTTTTACCTTCACCATCTTCTATCTTAAGAAACAAAACAAAACGAAACAAAAGGCAAATTAAACCCAAAGCATGCAGAAAGAAGGAAATAATAAAGATTATTGTGAGGGAAAAAAATGAAATGGAACCCAGAAAAACAATAAAGAATATTAATGAAACAAGAATTGATTCTTTGAAAAGATATGAGTAAAAAAACAAATACTAAAATCAGGAATAAAAAAGTAGACATCACTACCAACCTTACAGAACTTAAAAGTATTACTGAATTATTAATTAATTCCCACAAAGAGAAACCCAGGCACAGTTGGTTTCACTAGTGAATTCTACCAAACATTTAAAGAGGTATGGTAAATAATACCAGTTCTTCACAATCTCTAAGAGGAGGAAAACTTCCCGACTCATTGTATGAGGCCAGCATTATCCTGACACCAAAGCCAGACAATCACAAGAAACGAAAACTACACAGCAATATCCCTCATGTAATAAGAGGCAAAAGTCCTCAACAAAACATTACAAATTGCAATAGCAATACACAGACGGGATTATAAAGAATGATCAACTAGGATGTATCCCAGGAATGCAAGGTTGGTTTAATATCCAAAAATCAACTGATGTAGTATACCATATTAATAAAGCACAAAAATCATCTGATCATCTCAATAGATGCAGAAAGAACATTTGACAAAATCAAACATCTAGTCATGATAAAAACTCTCAGTAAACCAGGAAAAGAAGGAAACATCTTCAACCTGATAAAGGGCATTTACCAAAACCCCACAAATAACACCATAAATTAAAAGAATGAATGTTGCCACCTAAGGTCAAAATCATGACAAGAATGTTATTCTCACCAGCGCTGTTCAACATTGCACTGGACGGAGGATCTAGCCAGTGCAATTAGTCAAGAAAAAATATATAAGGCATCCAGATTGTAAAGGAAGAAGAAACACTGTCTTTATTCTTGGATGACATGATTTTATATGTAGAGAATTCTATGGAGTCTACAAAACAACTACTAGAGTAATTAAGCAAGTTCAGCAAGGCCATGGGATAAAAGACCAATATACAAAAATCAACTGTACTGATATACTAGCAATGAACAATCTGAAAAGAAATTCAGAAAATACTTTCATTCACAATAGCATGAAAAGAGTAAAATACTTAGAAACAGACTTAAAAAGTTCAAGAATTGTACACTGAATTACAAAGCGCTGCTGAGAGAAATTAAAGATCCAAATAAATGGAGAGCTATCCTGTTCATGAATTGGGAAACGTAATATTGTTAAGATAACAATACTCCCCACATTGTTCTATATTTTCAGTGCAATCTATCAAAATCCCAGCTGATTTTTTTTTTTTGGTGGGGGTTAGGGGGGAGAACAGAAATTGACAAGCTGATCCTAAAGTACATAGGGAAATACAAATGACCCAGAATAGCCAAAACAATCTTGAAAAAGCAGAACCAAGTTGAAGAACTCACACTTCCCAACTTCAAAACTTCCTATAAAGCTACGTTAGTCAAGGCAGTGTGGTTCTACATAAGACAGCCATATAGATCAATGGAACAGAAGTGAGAGTCCAGAAATAAACCCCTAGATTTACAGTCAACTGATTTCAACAAGGATGCCAAAACAATTCAATGGAGAAATAACAGTCTTTTCAACAAATGAATGCTGGGTTTAATAAATATCGACATGCAAAAGTATGAACCTGGACCTTTATCTGATGTGATACACAAACATTAACTAAAAATAGATGATAGATCTAAATATGAGAGCTAAAACTATAAAACTCTTAGAAGAAGATATAGGTGTAAATCTTCATGATCTTGAGTCAAGTCATGATTTCTTAGATAGGATATCAAGAGCACATGCAATAGAGAACAAGTTGATAAACCAGACTTCAAAATTTAAAACTTCTGTACTTCAGAAGAAACCATTAAAAATGTGAAAAGACAAGCCACAGACTGGGGGGAAAAAAAACATTTGCAAATCAAATATCTGGTAAAGGACTTGTATCCAGAATATATAAAAATCTCTCACAACTCAATAAGAAGACAAATAACCCAATATAAAAATGGGCAAAAGATTCATATAGACACTTCACCAAAGAAGATAATATGAATGGTTAACAAGCACAAGAAATGCTCACCATGGTCAGAGAAATGCAGATCAAAACCACAATGAGATAACACTTGACATCTACTAGAATGGCTATTACAAAAAGAAAGACAATATCAAGTGTTGGCAAAGGTATGGAGAAGCTAGAACTCTCTTGCGTTGCTGGTTGGGAATTAAGACAACGCAGCCACTTTGGAAGCAGTTTGACAGTTTGTTAAAAAATTGAACATGGTTTTACCATATGAGCCAGCAGTTCCACTCTCAAGGAAAATATAGGTCCACACAAAGACTTGTATGCAAGTGTTCAGAGCAGCATCATTCATAATAACCAAAAAGTGGAAGTAGTAAATGAATAACTAAATCATGTGGCATATCCATACAGTGGAATAATATTCAGCAATAAAAAGGAATGAAGAATTAACACAATGCTGTAACATGCATAAACCTTAGAATTATCATACTAAGTGAAAGAAGCCAGACACAAAAGACCATTATATTAAATGTCCAGAACAGGCAAATCTATAGAGACAGTAAGTGGCTTAGTGGCTGCCTAAGGCTGGGGGTAGGGGTGAGGAGTGACTGCAAATGGACATGAGCTTCCTTTTTGGGGTAATGGAATTGTTCTAAGGTGGATTATGATGATGGCTGTACACTATATAACTATCCTAAAAATCATTGAACTGTATACTTTAAATATTACATATTGGTAAATTATACCTCAAAAAGCTATTTTAAAAAACTGAAAAAAAAAATTCTAAGTGTCTGTACAAATCCTTCCGTGATGCCAGCTTTCTCAAGGACATTAATTTCTATGCGAGGGGATCTACTACCCTGGAGGGAAGGTGAATACAGAACCTGCTTGAGCAATGACTTGTCCAGAGTCAGCTGCTACGTGTAAGGAATGAGTCAGATATCTTCTAAAAAGATTTCAGGAAGCTTTAAGGTCAATCTTTAAAAAAATTTAATAGCAGAAAGAAATAAAAGAACACCATCAATGACATATAATTTGGGCTATTTTAGAAAACTAACTGCTGAAATATTTACATTCTGAAAAAGATGCTTTCTTGTCAAGAGATTATTCAGCAGTATTTACATTGACCCAGTTCCTATACATCTTGATATGAAAATAAACTGAGCCCCCAACATGTGATAACAAGGCTTCAACTTTTATCTGTTATAAACTTGCAGTTAATATACAAAGATTTAAAAGGGCCTCTTACATCCTTAGTGTTGTTTCATTTATCTCTTTCCCTTTGCAGCAAGGAGATTCTAGACCCTGAAGGAACTCCTAACCCAGCGCCCACCTTCAGCACACTTGATTGTACCCCTTCTGTTGAGGAACACATGAGTGACAAGGACAGACCTCTGTATCAGATAATGTGTTGGCTCTGAAGCTGATAACCATTAAAAGACAATATAACTGAGCTTTCCTAAAATAAACCATTTATTGAAAAAAGAACCTTTTTCTTAAATTTCATTAATCAGCCTTTTGCATAACAAACCTGCGGCTTGCCAACAACAACAAAAGGTAAGGTTTCACAGTCAGTGCACTCGACAAACAAGAGATTAACAAGGCCCAGGACGCCTGATAACACTACAACTGCTTTTGAACCTAGAAAGGTCAAAAATACTACACTGATGTCACGGTTCTCAGTCACCCGAGAAACAGAGGTGACGGAGGCGATGGTCCGTGTACAGTAGTAATGGCACTTAACATGCAGCTTCTTTACCTCGTGGACACCATCACTCAGGAGGGCCCCGTGCCACATCGAACAAACAGGAGCAGCAGGAGAAGTGACGCTTGTCACCTGTGCAGTCTTCAGTCTTGGAAGGTTAAAAAGGCTTATACTGCTTCTCAGCACAGTCTTTATGTAAATATTACATACAGTAGTGATTACGAGAATTTTCCGAGTACACACACTACTAGGCCACAGACTGATCAGCTTCATTCTTCATCTGTGCAAACCTGTGAGGAAGGCAGGAGAGAGCTGAACCCTATTCATGCCACATGTAAGGTTCATAGGTAAGTCATAATCAGTGCATCCTGAAGCTCCCAGCACCGTGCCTGGCACAGAGCAAAGGCGTAATCAATGCAATGAAATGTCAGTGCTAAGTTACTGCTCTACGAATTGACTATTGAAAGCATTTTTAAGAACGTATTTGTACAATATCAAGTCAATAAAAATTGCTTATATACTTCATAAAGAATAAATACATTTTTATTTAATTACAAATCCCTAATATCTAGGCAGCAAATCCAGCTATTGATTACTTAATTTCACTCACCCAGGAATAATGTGACCCCTCTCTTGCATCTTCCTTTCCTGTATCAGGAGCTCCTCTGCAGGACCCTGTAAATGTTTTCTCCAGGTTTCCACTCTCATTCCATGTCTCCTCTAAATGCTCTCCCAGCAATATTTCTCTCTCTCAAATCCGTATCCTATCACAGTTCTCTCGAGTGCCAGTCCAAAATATCCAAATGCCTGTCTAAAATCCCCCAGCAGATATTCCAAATACACCTCGAACTCAATCTACCAAAGAGGAGACCATCATCTCCCGACCCAACCCTCAACCAGCTGCCCTCTTTACCTATCTTGGCGAATGGAATCTCAATAACCTGGTGACACAAGCCAGAGCCTGGGAGCCGTCCTGGACTCCTCCCCGTCACGCACCTTTCACATCCCATCAGTTACTCACTCACGGCCATTCTAACTCCTGTATACGGCTGGTAACTCACCCCTGACCTCCCACTCCCAACCCAGCAGCTGTGTCAGCAGCTTCCCAACTAGTCTCTCACCTCCAGAGTGACTGTTCTAAAACACAATTTAATCATGTCATGCTTACAATAAAACTGAAATCCCTTCATGTGGTCCCTGCTTACTTTCCCAGCCTTATGTTTTGCCACTTTCCACATCCTGTGCTCCATCAGTATGTACCTATACACAGTTCTTTGGCTGCTTTACCCTCTTAGCAGTGAGCCTTTCCATGTCTCTTCCATTCTGTCCGCCATACTCCTCCCTGCGTTTCCTGACCTGGCTAAACCCTCCCAAACAGCTCAGGCATCTCACTCTAAAGAAAGTAATAGGGACTTTCTTAACCACTGCGCCACCAGGGAAGAATCCGCCTGCCAATGCAGGGGACCCAGGTTCGAGCCCTGGTCCAAGAAGATCCCACATGTCCAGGGGCAACTAAGCCTGTGCGCCACAACTACTGAAGCCCACACGCCTAGAGCCCGTGCTCCGCAACAAGAGAAGCCACCGCAATGAGAAGCCCGCGCACCTCAACAAAGAGTAGCCCCTGCTCACCACAACGAAGAACCAACACAGCCAAAAATAAATAAAATAAATAAAAAGAGTAAAAAAAAAAAAAAAGAAAACAAACAGCAATAGCTGGGATTACCCGACTGGATTAAATTCCTCTTTTCAGTGACCCTACAACATGGCATATATACCATTATCACAGCTCTTAACATAATGCTTAGTCATTACTCCCCTGTCTCTACTCTCCCAGTAGAGATTAGTTGTTACTAACCTGTACTCAAGGAGACTGCGTACTCTAAAAGAGGGAAAATTGTGTCTTTCATCCAGTCCCATTTAAAATTCCATTTAACAGTCCCAAGTACACCTCAAACCATCCACATGGATCAAGGAGGAGAACCTCGACGAACATTTTCCAAAAGAAAAAACATACAAAATTCCCCGGCATAATACATTTAGTTCCTTTCCGTTTCAGATATAGATATTTTATATTTAAGTTTCCAAATTTCCTTAAGTGCCAGATGCGAACAGAACTCAAATATTTAAACAAGGAGAGGACTATACAGCAATCTGCCAAACCTTGACGAAGGAATGGTCGAGGAGCTGGCTGGCCGTCCACCTCATCCTGGGCTCACTTTCTAGGCAGTGAGAAAGGAATTCCTTTCCTTCTGGGCTTAATCTTTCAGGGATTGGTGGCTTATGCCCCATTCCCACTTTGTACATAATCTGAAAGTTGTGTTCATATTCATGCCAAGGTCTCTAAAAACAGAAAAAAAAAAAATCAGGTTTCAATACTACACGGCCATACAGAAATGCAACTGCCCAATCTCTTTTTAGGCATCTCAATGTTGATACATATTGAGGCTGGCAAACTTTTACTTAAAGGGCCAAACAGTAACTATTTTAGGCTTGCAGGCCATATGGTCTCTGTCACACCTATTCAATTCTCCCACTGTAGCGTGAAAGCAGCCTTAGGCTATAATATAATAAATGAATGGGTGTGACCATGTGCCAATAAAACTTTATTTACAAAACCAGGTGGTGAGCATAGTCTGCCTACCCCATTTAGGTGTCCAATTAGTCCAGCATTATCTAGATGCCATCATCATGTAAATAAAAAATGTAACATATAAAATAATATAAAAATGTCAATCAAACAAAATTCAACAGTTATCATACAGGGATGTTTAATATGCTACCTTGTTGAATAATCGGCATCAAATTATTAATAATTTGCAAAGCTTAGATTATTTTATTATGATTACAGGGAAATGAGATTCATGGCGGAAAGAACTGAGTTTGTATGGCATTCTAATTTGTGTACCATCGTTTAGTTGTTGAGACATATGTTCTTCAGTGTGAGAACTTGTTCTTTCTCTGATGCATGGCTTGACTGAAATAACAGATATCATGGGCATCTTTCTATGTTAATGCTAATAGAAATAATATTAGCTAATAGTTACTAAGCACTTATTTTCAGCAGCTGCGAGGTATAGCTGTATAATAATTTCCTACTAGTAACACTTAAGAGGTTTCTAACTTTTTTGCTTTATAAGTAATGGCTACACCCACATACACACTGTGCCTCTATATATTTGTATAATTGTTCATTAGTGGTATCTTCATCAGAAGATCAATTTTCAGATACTATGTCATACACAGCAGTTTGCAAATGCTTGTGCTCTACCTATTTGTCCTTCCCTCCCTCTCCCAGAGCCCCTGTCAACCACTGATCTTTTACTGCCTTTATTGTTTCGCCTCTTCTGGAATGTCATATAGTTGGAATCATACAGTACGTGGTGTTTTCAGATTGGCTTGTTTCTTTTTTTGCCCATGCCTCAAGTCTTGCAGGATCTTAGTTCCCCGACCAGGTATCGAACCTGCGCCCTCAGCAGTGAAAGTGCCAAGTCCTAACCACTGGACCACCAGGGAATTCCCCAGATTGGTTTCTTTCACTTAGCAATATGCTTTTAAGGTTTCTCCATGTCGTTTCATGGCCCAATCTCTTTTTGTTGCTGTACAATATTCCATCATGTAGATTACCACAGTTTATCCATTTGAAAGATATCTTGGTTGCTTCCAAGTTTTGGCAATTATGAATAAAGCTGATATGGGCATTCTTGTGCCAGTCTTTGTGCAGACGTAAGTTTTCAACTTCATGTTTCTCTTCACAGCTGCTCACTTCTCTGTGTTTTAATTTGAGCTTTATGCTTTTTTTGTTCCTCTGGGGAATTCTCTAAGTCAGGTATCTTATAAATATTTGGTTCCCAGTTTGTCACTTGTCTTAACTTACTTATCTTTTGACAGGTCATGTTCTCTATTTTGCAGGAAATGTGTCCACAGTATTCATAATGAGAGTAAAACCACAATTACTGCTCTGTTCACGTAAAGTGCCCTCCTCAAGTCCCCCTGCCCCGGTGCAGGCTCTGCTCACCTTGCCAGTCACCATCTCTATGACAACACACCCTAGACTCCAGACGTCGGCTGCACGCCCGTGGCCTTCTCCTTTTGCACGAGTGATGACTTCTGGAGCCATGTATGCTTTAAAAGTCACAGATATGGTGATAAGAATGGGTTATACATACAGCACCATGTAGTACTAGAGCCAAGCAATACACTAATATCGCCTAATATTCCACATAGAAGAAACAACTAATTTGTTCGGGGGTTGGAGGGGGGGAACTTTCTCTGAATTACATACTAAAAAACATCAAAACTTGAAAATAAACATTTCAAATCAATTTCTCGGATGGACATTTTAGGAGCCAAATTATCTTCTGAAAGACAATTTTGAATGTGCAAATACTCAGATAAATTGTATTTGCAATGAGAATATGAAATTTAACCTGCAAAGGAGGATGTAAAATTTTATGCCGTGTTTCTAAACAATCAAAACAAATAATCACCATTTAATCACATGTTGTTTTGACTAGAATAGTTTTAATAAACCCAACGTGAATGACAAGGTTTTTCTGGGAAGAAAAGAGGCCTTCTTCCCTCCTTTAAGTCTAAGGGAGAAATGTGATTTCCCAATCTGACAAGCGCTTTCGGGGGTGGCCCCTTCCCCGCCTGGTTAGAAGCCCTCACCTGCTCTCCACGTCCGCTGACCAGGAAGAAAAGGGAAAGCCGGGGTCCCAGCACACCAGAGTGAGCCCCAACGCAAAGACAAATCTAGCCGGACCCACCTGCTGTCCCCAGCGTGCTATTCACTTCACCAGGCATGGTCTGAGCATTGTTTTTAAGCTTTACTGAGCATCCAAAATCTCCCAGCTTGATTAGTCCAGATGAGGTAAGGAAGATGTTGGCACCTAACAAGAAAGAAGCAGTTGTGAGCCTCTAAAACACAACGCAGGCATTTTAAAGTTTACATGGTAACCTAAACTATCAGGAACTTGATTTACAAAAGTTATAAAGACTTATGAAACTTCACTTGCAAAGTGTAATCATAGAAAGATTTTAAGCCTTATTCACAAATGTTAATACACAGCAAAGAAATTTTAGTATTAGTGCAGACAGCTCTGACCAATAAATTCTGAACTGAAATACACGCATAAATTCTAACATTAAAAACCCAGGGAGATACTTAAAGAGAAAGTACACATAAAACACAAATGCTTGTGGCGGCAGTCCCTGAAAATTAAGAGTCTGTATATGATCAGCAGCGCCTGCAACAGAAAGCAACGTGTAGACAAGACCTGGCACACAGGCTGCTGGTCTGCAGAGCTGTATCCGAGGCCACCATTAGACTGATTTCAGACTGCCTGAAAAGAATGTTCTGTGACTGTCTCTCATCTCCGCAAGCAGTACACAGGCCCGGCCTGTACTCCAGTTGGAACCCGGGGTTACCGCTCATCTCCCAGGGCGGCTCTGCCTCCTCCAGAGGCTACCAGACGCGGCCACTCCAACCGGGCCACACAGCTCAGCGCTACGTGTCGACGGCACCTCCTTCCAAAAGTGACCCAGAGCCCCTCACGCTAGACAACCAGCCACACGATGAGCTGCAATCTGTTGGTCCTCGCAGCCCGAGTGCTCCCAAGGCAGGTGGTCCCCCCGGGAGCACACGGGCGCTAACGGCATGATTCTGCAGCTAGCTCACAGGCCCACACTCTCAGACACGATGAGCTACAAAGAATATCCCAAGGATGCACACGGACGGACTTGACTCAAGGACTCTCGGGGATTCTCTTTACGGCCGTGGCCAACGACATGAAGGTACCATTTCATGAGTGTGGAATTTGTGTCAGAACAACCGGAAACAGGCAATGCCATGGCGTGACCCAGAGCCATTTAAGCAAATGCCCAGAATGATCCCAGACAGCAAAGCAATGCGGTGGACGGGCGGGCGGGCAGCAAGACTGGGGTACGCTGGCGATTCAGGAGGAGCCGCCTCAGAGAGTGCGGACAATTCTTCCACCCAGCAAAGCAGATGACGGGTAACCCAGCCCCCTCTGAGGCGAATGCCTGGTCTGAAGTCCGGCCATTCTAGAGTCAACCTGTTTAGGCTGGCCTCAGACTATGGGACAGAATGGAATCCTTCAGTCTAGGGCCATTAGAGACAAAGCTAATTTGTCACTCTAATTATCCCCGAGACTCCCAAATACAGAGGTCAGGGGCACGGTGTGGTTAAGGTAAACGCAAGAGGGACAGTTCTGGGTCAGAAGCATGGCCACTCACCACACATGAGAAGGGAACAGCACTTTTAGTCAGTCAGCATGACCAAATCGATCTTTAGCAGAACTCTACACTGGAGGAGGGTGGTGTAAATAAACCCTCCCCAAGCTCAGCTGCACATCATAACTTACACCGGCATTCCTGATTCACCGTCACTTTACATATTCACGACGTTCATATATAACTACACAAGGTTCTTGACACAAGGAAAAGAAAGGATGCTCTGATCACGAATGTCTAGTAAATACACAGGGCAGGCGAAATCAGCCTCTACAATAGCAAGTTTCATTTTGGGGGTAATAGATTTGGCTAAAAGCAGTGCTGAACAGAACAGCGGACTTATACACTCCTAGACAGAGACACGTGTCCTGCACAGTTTCTTAATGCTGGGTTCTTTACAGAAGACTACTGCAAGTAAAGGTATTTCTTTGTAGAGAAGTGATGTGTGGGCGCCGGAAGAAGCGACGTGGGGGCAGCTACCGTGTGCTGGGCACAGCTGGCTCCGGCGGGGAGCTGAGTGTGGGCATTACCTTTAACGTCACGGTGAACTATGCCATGCTCGTGGAGGACATTGATTGCAACGGTGATCTGCTTAGAATACAGCCTGATGACGTGCTCCTGAAGTCCCAGCCTCGACACTTCCTCTAAGGTACCCTCGTCACAGTACTCCATGAAGATGTACATTTCTTCCTGCGGGAGGAATCAAATGCAGCCTTGTGTTTACGTGGACACTAAGTGAAGAACCTGGAACGCTTCACTGGCCACACCCCAGAGGACTCTTCTTTCTAATGGTATGCTACACTTGCCATCCTGAATACTGAATTCGTCTCAAAACGGTCATTTCTAACTCCCCTACAGCCGTGTCTCTGCCTGCCTCCTCTGTCTGGAATTATACAGCTAGTTGGGATAAGAACATCTCCAACTCACAGGTGATAAACGTCTATAATCCTCTGAAATTCAGTCCGCTATATAATCTCAGACAGGGACCAACAGGGCTGTCCCTATAAATATATTATTAAGTACTGAAACACATCCTTTTCAGATACGAATTTATCTGTGAAAAACGTAAAAAATCACCAATATCCAAATTCCCCAGAAGCTCATATTCCACCAAGATGCTCCAAGTGGTCCTCTTTCCCTCAAAGTGTTTATCTCTAAACACAAGGGGGAAAATAATCTGAGGTCTTAATTTTCTCTCATTTCACAATGGTTCCTTAAATACATATAAAAGAAAAAATGTTACCGAACAATGTACTCAACAGTGGTTCAGCAAAAAATGGAGGGAAAAAAAAGCGACACACAGCTGTGTAAGGGGCATTAGAGAAATCTTCTGGTTGGCAGGATGGGTTTCAGTGCTTTATAATGTCGGGTTAAATGACTACAGTCTACAACTTACATTTTAGGAAGAACTCCTCTAGTTTCAGAGAGAAGGCAGAAATGATGTAACTCATGGAGATTTCCTGATAATTAGGCAAAGTTACTGTGCTCTGAAATGAGAAGACCTGTGATGTAGGACAGGACTCCATCTGTGCCCTCACTGACCGCTCACACCAAACAGTGTGATCAAAGCTGGCTTACCCTATGCAGCTCCACACCAAAATACCGAACCAGATTGGGGTGCTTGATGCCTTCGAAGATTTTCAGTTCGTCTGCCGTTTCCTTGATAGTTTTGTGGTCGTTAGGTTGAAATCGAATCTGGAAAAGGAAAACTGCTGATTACTGTTGGCAACGTCACAAGCTAGAAAGACGCCGACTTTGAATGCAAGGGCCCGGATGCTGACGCGTCCACTGCCCAGCCCCATGGCACCAAGGTCAGTGTGTCTGTGACTTCACTGCCAGGCTTCCTTCTCCTTGTCGAATTAAACACGCCTGCTTTAGAATATGTGGTCAGATGACAGCTAATGGGATCATTTTCGTAACTACAGACTGAATTAACCAAAACATGAAACATTCAGGAAGCAATCACAGGTGTTTAGGTTCTGGGCAAGATCAAAAGAGGAGATAAGATTCTGCCCTCACGAAGTTTACAGCCATGCGGGAATGAGGTCATAAAGCAGCACGGGTAAGTGCCACACAGGGAAGATGGAGAGATGCCGCAGGGGTTGAGGAGGGGGCCACATGTGCCCGCTGCCCCCCTCACAGCCACTCGGGGACCAACGGTCCCACGGCTCTAGCCTCACCCCCCACGGCCCTCAGTGCCTCCCGCCGGGGCCTTCTTCAGGCGCTCCCTGCTCCTGCTTTCTACCTCCAGCAGATAAAAAGCTGTTCATTTCTGAACCTTATCACAAATCCCCCCCCACCCCAAGTCCCCTCTTGGTCCCAGTGGTGTAAATGCTAAGAAGCAGACCTCAGGCCTAGACGACTCACTGTGGAAGCACTTAGGCCAGCTCTAACCTCACAAACACAAGTTTTGTTTCCAAATCTCTACCACACAGAGGCCTCAGACAAAAAGGCCCCCAGAGGGCCGGAGCACCCACCTCCTTCATAGCCATCAGTTCACCGGTGTCCACGTTGATACAGGTATAGACCTTCCCATACTGCCCTTCCCCTGTGAACGGGAACAAATGAGCTGCTCTCAGCCAACAAAGCCAGGCCATTGTAACTCATTCAAACGTACAAAAATCTCTTCCAATTCCAAATCTGTATTCATATATCTATAACCATGCTTACTATAGTCTACTACAGCAAGATCTAAACTATTTCTGAATGTTCCCTAATAACCGTAATAACTGAAGTCTTAGGCGATCTTTTCACTATGTCTTACCTGTAAATGCCTGTGGATAGAGTAGAACTGACCGGTAAATCCCAGAAGAGGCATGAAGGTGAGTACTAAGCCCCCTAGTGCACACCTCTGAGCCCCTGTGGCCCTCAAGGAGGTCTGGGTGAGGTGGGCGGGCAAGGCTAGTGGCCAGGAGTAAGCCTGACTGTCGTCTCAATGCACCTCATTGCTGTACGTCCAGGCGTGTGGGATATTAGTGGGATATTCTACTAACACACCTTTTGGGACATTAAACTAAGGGGATATATGGCTGAATAAGACTGATAACAAGAATTAATACAATTTATAAAGGACTTGATTCTTTTCAGTGTTTTCTTCCGATAGCTCTACGAAAACTTCAATGTCCTGAGGCTCCCGGAGTCCTGTATTACAACTTTGTTTGCTTCTTCAGACCTAAATGCTCAACAGATAAATGCATTTATTTATTTATTTATTTTTAAATGAGAGTTTTGTTTTGTTTTTTTAATTTATTTTTGGCTGTGTTGGGTCTCCGTGGCTGCACGCAGACTTTCTCTAGTTGCGGTGAGCAGGGGCTACTCTTCGTTGCAGTGCGCGGGCTTCTCTTGTTGCGGAGCATGGGCTCTAGGCAAGCAGGCTTCAGTAGTTGTGGCACACAGGCTCAGTAGTTGTGGTGCATGGGCTTAGTTGCTCCGCGGCATGTGGGATCTTCCCAGACCTGGGCTCAAACCCATGTCCCCTGCATTGGCAGGTGGATTCTTAACCACTGCGCCACCAGGGAAGTCCAGATAAATGCATTTAAATGGGGGAAAGATCTGAAACATAATCAGCTCCTTCTCTCACACAATCTTATCGCTAATTATTTTACAAGAAACTGTTTCACTTGGAAAATAATTAATGTTTTAGAAAAGACTGTCCCCTCTTAATTTGTATCCAGTCTCGCTTCAATAATGATCTTGTGGGAATAAGATAAAAAGAATACAGACTAGAACAAACGGGTAAAAGTTAGGTAGTTCTCCACTAGCAACTTCTGGAGTTATCAGGCAAAACGATTCCATTTAATGAACCACTGAAAACTCTCTTTCTAAAGTCTCTTTTGTATTGTTCTTAGAAAACACTTTACAAATGAAACAAAAACCAAACCCCTCTGCAAAAGATACAATGTATATTTGCCACCTCCCTAAGAGAAAAGTACCAACCATGTAAGATTTAATCTAAAGAAGTGTAACTATTGCTATTTCTAACAGAGACAATCTTTGTGTCGTGTTCTTTAGTTTCCTTACCAATTTTGTTTCCTCTTTGCCACTTAAAGGTCACCTTCCTCAAGCCAACGTGCATAACATTGTCATAAGACTTAGGGGTGTCACAAACTTGACCAATGATATTCTTTCTCCTCATTTCTCGATACCTCTTTTCTTCAAACAGTCGGACTGACTTCTGAATAGCTTCTATGGGTCCTTGCCTAGAAGCGGTATCTGCAGGGAGAAGTGCAAACTCAGTCGTCCCAACCACTATAATCAAGTCAATTTCCAGCAAATAATAATAAAAACAGAGCAACAGACATTAGCACTCCAGCACAGCATTATCTATTCAGATACACAGCAGGTGAATTAAAGTCCATCAAAACCTAGCAACTTCAGAGTATATCACCCACTACAGAAATATGCACATAAAGCAGAAGCTACTCAGACAGAATCAATGATTTCCTGTAGCAAGAGCGTTGGTTAGACTCTGCAGGAACAACCCGCCTGTCTCCTCTCTCCAATCCGCTCTCAGTGACCAGGATTCTCTTACTAAAACATAAAATCTGATTGTGTTCTTTTCCTGCATAATTTATTTCACGGTTCATCATGACCTGTTTACCAGAAGTCCGAGGCCATTGTGCATGCAGGCTCCTTCCCGGTTCACTTCTCCTACAACAGGCTCTGGACCAGCCCAGCTGAAAAGCCTCTGTGGGTCACCCCAAACCGCTTCTCACCCCATCCCCTTGCTCACACTCTCCTGTCTTCTTGCTGTCAGAGCTCTGCAGAAGTACTACACCTCTTCCTGGAAGCGTCTCTGTTGGGAAGGAAATTAAGTTTTCCTTTCTCTAGAGTAAGGGCTCTGGAATCAGAATGCCTGGAATAAAACCCTGGCTTCACCATTTTCTAGGTGTTTGACAATCAGCAAGTTAGTTAACTTCTTTATACATCAAATTCCTAATCCGTGAAATGAAGGTAATAATACCTCATTCAGAGATACTGTGAGAATTTAATGAAATCACACACATAAAGCATTTAGCCCAGTGCCCGGAACATTAAAATACTTAGTAAATTTTAGCTATTGTTATTATTATTCCTTATTTTCCCATCAAGCCATCTCTATTTCTCCAACATATTTTATCATGATTTACAATAAGAAATATCTTTTACACATATAGATATCTAAAACTACAGTTTCATGAAACACTATTACTCTTTCTACATGTGACTAGGACTCCGTCCAGTTTTTTTTTAGTGCTGATTTTACACCCACTAGAGGGTCAAAACCCATAACGTGAAAAGCACTGCTTTCTTTATGTACATCTCTACTACCGTATTTCTCATACTGTACCCTCACTAGCCATCTAAGAGCCTGAATGTTCTGTCTAAGAGATCACTGAGGACTGGGATGATTGAAAGGTTACTTTGAGAAGAGAAATCCCCAGAGATTTATAATGGTCCCATTACAGCGTCTGACTACAATCGTTTCTTAAAAACATGGATCCTTGTTCCCTTACCTCAATACATGACACATTGAGTCTACTCAGCATTGAGTAAGATTTCATAGCTGTGAGGTCATGGACTCCACTGTCAAATATTTCTGGGAAAGGCCTACTTTTTTTTTTTAACAGGAAACATTTCTCAAGATTTCCCAGTCTTTAATACGTCAGTGTCAACTGTAACTCTCCCAAGAGTTCCCAAGTTTACTTGACAACAAAGTATTTGTTTTGAAAATTATCACAAAGACCTGGTATCCGTGGGAACTACTGGTTATGTGAGAGCCCCTGGAGAGACCCTCTTCCCTGTCACCAGGCTCAAGCTGAGGAAATCTCCGCCGAACTCCAAACCCTCTACCACACCTAACCTGCCCAGGCCTGTCAAATGTGGCATCACACTTGTTTTTGCTTCCATGGCTTTTTTAAAATCCCACCTTAGTCCAGTACCTTGTTTTACACCATATAACTACAATGGCATTCTAGCCCTTCTCCCTATTTTCCTCCCCAATTCAGGCCGGCAGGTCAAGCTTCCTCAGTGCCCTCCTTACCCCCACCCTCGCACTCCCTGAACATAAGAGGTTTTCCAGCTCAAGAGGCTTCAGGGGCTGCCCACCATCTCTGGGTAAGGCCTTAATCACCTAGCCCATCGCTGAAGAGTGGCCGTGATCGGGTCTCCCCTACCCTTTCAGTTCCACCTCCATTTACATCTACGCTATCCAGGCCGGGTCGGGCCAGGCCAGGCCGGCTGGTCTATTCTTCAGTCACTGGGCCTCCAGATGGGTTTCTCCTTGGGTACTTTTCCTCTTGGCCTGAGGCAGACCTCTTTCCTTCAGGGGCCAGCCCAAGCCTCACCCCTCCCTGGAATCCCTCCTGACTGCTCCAGGCCCGGTGATGGCTCTTCTGCTGCCCAGTCTCACACTTTTCGAAGGGGAGCTGTGGTGGGAAGAGCATGGCCGGGAGGCAGAAGGAGTGCAGTCTGGTCGCAGCTCTCATTTACGACGACCTCGGCCAAATTATCTAGCCCCTCAGAAACTTTTATCATTTACAGAAAGAAAACAGGTTCTATTCTGCCCATGACTCAAGACTGTTGTGACGAAGAATACGTGAAAGCATTTTGTGCTAGACCACAGATTTTTCTGCTGTTTATTCTTTGGGTTTATATTGATGACTTCTGGTTCATACTGATTGACTGCTTTATAAGATGAATGCTTTCTCTCAGCTTCTTAGCATAAGACATACATGGCTATTCATTCCGCAAATATTTATTATATTCCTACCATGTATAAAGAATTATGCTAAGGGCCCACCCAGGTGACATATAAAATGAACCATCACACTGCTTAAAGAATACAAAACTGAGTAAGACATGGTCCTGCTCCAAGGGAGTTTATAAGAAATAGGAAATGCACACAAACACAGCACAGACAGAAAGTGATGTCAGAGGTATAAAAAAGATCACAAAACATTAACGTAGAAGGTCTAATAATTCAGAAGCTAAAGCATATTTTAGCGGAAACTGCTCACCTTATGCTTAAACGTGTTAAGTTCAACATTCTTTCTCTTACCCTTAGTCTGACTGATAAGTGTCCGAAGTTCCCAACTTCTTCGAGTGGACCCACTTGAATCACCTTTTGGATATGCTGGTTCTGCAGAAAGTATTTTTTCATACAAATTAAGACTTACAAAACAAATAAGCTTATTTAATTCAGAGCAAGACTGAAATGGTGAGTAGCGATGATTAGTTACCATCAACCTGTCATTCCTGGTGGTTAATTTCTGTTTGAGGTGAGTGTGAAAAGCTGTCTCTACAATCATTTATAGCAAATTGCACCAAGCTAAAAAGTTGTTAATGGAGTTACAGGACTTTAACCACAAAAACTTTCCACAAGTAACAGACCTTAGAATACTGAGCAGAAACTGGATTCTTTGGGGGCCCCCCTCCCGAGGCCCTGCCCAGGAGCCCAGCAGAGCTACAGCAGGAGCAACCGTGTGGTTTCTGAGCAAAGACTCCTAGTTCTGCATTATAATAAAACTTCAGCATATCATCAACAAGCACAGTGCCACTTTATATTTTTAAAGTGAATAAGCGTGCTCAACAATTAAAATATCAGGAATAATAACTTTTTAAAATTATTTAGCAACAAAAAGAAAAGATGCAAATATAGCTAAAAAGGCATCTATTAAAAAGCCGACGTGTTCAGCACTAATCCTTCTCACAAGGCTCTGTCACTCCTTTTCGTCATTTCTTTTAAAAGGCCTTAACAGCAGAAACTGGTGGACTGAGACAAATGGTTAGGCTGACTGGAGATGCAGGTGACACCTTACACACTCACCATCTCGCTCCTCGGTGGGGCTCGAGTGACGACTCAGGGACCTAAACTGCAATTCGGCCGCTATGGAAGCCAATCGATCATTCTCAGGGACGCTGGAACCCCTGTTTTAATATTTTTGAAAATTAAGCTATCAATTCAATGGAACTCAAAATGAAAGATCTGTGAGATTCTTCCAGAGCAGGGATTCTCAACTGGGGGTAACTTTCCCCCCCAAGAACACCTGGCATCTAGTGGGTAAAGGACAATACAAAGGACAGTCCCAAACAAAGAATTATTCTCCCAAAGTAGCAGTGCTCCTACGGAGACACCTGTCCCTGGAGTTTGGAAGGAGAACACATGAGAACCTGACTGCATCATGTATCGTTTTATTTTAAAAACAGCAACGACAAAAAAAATAAAACAGTATTTACTAAAGTGTTATTGACATGTGCTGAAAGCTCCATACTTTAAGACCAGGATGGATAAAAAGTATGAGCCAAATCTGGCTAATATTTAAAATCATCACATTATATTTATGTACTTAATTCTATTTGAAGTGCTAAAATCATTACATGATACAAAGAGCTCAAATCTCTTAATGAGCAAATGTAAGGGAATACCTAGCAATTTCTCAAGCAGTAGCCAAGCAAAAGTGCAGAAGAGCAGGAAGCTTAACGTATAAAGGGCAAAGTTAATTTGCTGCTTTTCCAGAATAAAGTGTTCAGCCATCCAGAATGAATCCATAAAGATTAAATAAAGCCCAGAATTAAATAAGGGAAAGTGTTAAAATTATAATTCAAATCATCCAAAATAAATACAGTGTTAGTTTATTAACAAGTTTAGTGCATATTTTTTTAAATGAATGATATAATGAAGTATGGTAGCATTTATGCTCTTTTTTATTATAGACTGAGTAGGTTTAAAGTAACATGGTCTACTGGACAGACATTCACAAATTATGAAGTATGCACTGCTCCTCTATTTCCCTAAACTCTCATATCTGGTATAGTACTTGTTAAGTCTGAAGTGACGGGGACACCTTCCACTGCCATTAGTTCATCAAAGAGTCTTGGCACTGTTTCCTGGAAAAATCACTGATGCTGAAGTGAAGAAACACACCCCACTCCTAAGCTGTGCCAAAGCCTGGGACCACGGAGAAGCCACTCGACATTTCTAGTTTCCTGATTTCCCAGAGAGAAGATTAGCCAATTCGACATCCTCACATTTTTGCCAGTGTAACAGGCAAGAAAACACACTTAGATGAAGTGATGCACGGGTGGAACGTTTAACAACCAGTTGCAGGGGGAGCGGCAGGGTATAGACTTCAACAATTTCCGTGGTGTTAACAACTGGCTTGCAGGGTTCCTGAAAAATGAACAATCAGCTCTTGCAGACCAGTAAGAGGCAGCAGCGAAACTGCAAAAATGTTTTCTAAACAACAGTAAAATAACTGAAGCCCAGACTATTTCCTAAGTCAAACTGTATCGAATCAAAATATTTATCAGAAGCTGTGGGGCAAAGTAAAATTTCACCGTGGCTGACGTACCTCTAAGACAGGCAAGGGCTGCACACATGCCTGCTGACGTCAGAAAGCACAGGTACCAGCCTGCCTCCTCACAGCCTGTTCACGGCCCAGGGCTGCTCGGAGACCCCGGCTGAGGGGCACGTGTGGTCCCTGCACAGGCGCAGGAGGCTGGGCCATGGGGTTAAGGCTGCAGGCGGCCGGGAGGCTGACGACCCGCGGCTCTGCACGCCCTCACGGCTCTGCTGTTCTGTACCTACGGCCACACACACCACCACGAAGGACAGATCACTTTATTCCTCTGTGAACGAAGGCCTTCAAGATGGCATGTTACAATGGAAGTAAAATTTCTAAATCTCAAGGATCGTCCTAAAGCATAAACGAAGAACACTTCTGAAACACTGCTCAAAACATGCTGAGAAACTACTTAATGCAAAGCCTGGGGGACAAAACCTGGGGAGAGGCCGACTGCATGTATTTTAACTTCTATACTCAAGTACATTCAACGCACACACCGCCAACTTATAAAAGCCTCAACCAGAGCTCACGAAACCTCCAGTTCTGGAGAAATTGCGTGTGAACCACAGTTCTGGCCGAGTGTTCCCCTCAACTATGACTGCGTTTTAGGGCACATTGCTTCCCTTACTGCGTTAATAAAAAAGACAGTTTCAACCCCCCGCAGGGACATGAAGCGCGTGTGGAAATGTCTGCCATGAAATGTTCTAAACATGAGAAAAAGAGGGTAAATGGGAATTTGTTCAATGTTAATTGTTAATTTTTTTAATTGACTGCTTAAGCTATAAAGTACTTCGGCATTTTTTTTTAGGTTATAGACAGCTGTCGCTAAAAATTAGGAATATTAATTATTTTAGTAAATGAGCAAAATGGAAATATCTGTAGAAATTTTAGACTGTTATAAACTAAGTCTAAAAATATTTTAGTCTACTTTAAATTCTAAAAGCATGTGTCATGTTTCTGCCAACATATTAATATTTTTTCTTAGGAGCAGGATACAGAGCACTGAGTTCTTTCAAAATTTCATCTTTTTTGGTCAATTTTGTTCGACTCTATCATCATCCTTATGGGAAGATGAGAATAGTGACGGTGTCCATTCTACCAGGCACAAGGGGGGAATTAAGAGCCACCAAATGTCCTTTCTCCATTAAGCATACGAGACCTTGATGAAATCCTCTACCCTCCCTGCCCACTCCCCCCCCTCAAAGAAAACCCAGCTAGAATGGGAAAAACTGCCACAGCCTCAGTACTTGTACAGAAGACTTCATGCAAGAGACTTAAATTTTTCTGGAGCCTGCCAAACATCTGACAGCTCTCTCCAGTAATGATCTAGTCTCCATATGAGATACAAACCACATGAACTCATTTTTCCACTACTATAAACTACTTCTAATCAACAACTGTATAAATTAGGAAACCGAGTGAGAAAAGTAATCCTCTTAGAAAAACAAATCACCACCTAATGGTATTACCTAGAAGTCATCTTTGAGTGACTCCTCAGAAACTCCTCAGGAAAGGCACTATTTGCCAAAACTCTCCTATCAGTGGACCGGGTTCTTTCCTCTGACACTCTTTTCATAGTTATTATGAGCAGAGACTCCGGTCGTTTTGGTTAACATTTGTGCCAAAGGAATGTAAACATCAGGCAGATTACCGACTTGTGCTGGAGCCTTGGGACCACGACCCCCCACGGAGGGCCCCTGAGCGTCACACACCGCGGGGAAGCGGGACACTTCCCACGTGTCCCGGGACACATCCCCAAAGCTGAGGTCGCGGCGGCCGCGCACCAGGGCTGGGGGGAGGAGACGTGACGCTGGTCGGGGGGCTACCTGGTCTCATGGGCACTGCTGATGGGTTTGGGCGGCGCAGAGTCGCTGCCGGAGGGGCCGGGGCGACCGCTGGCGGCGGTGGCAGTGACAGTGGCAGCGGCGGGGCTGCTGAGGCTTCGCGTGTCTGCAGGCACGCTCCGGGTGCTGGGAGGAGAAGAAGAGCTTCAGGAACACAGGTGAGACGGGGGGTGGGCTCTCACGTGGTTTCCATTAAAAATAAAGTCGGGTGAGGAAGCCAAAAATAATTTTCAAATATAAAATGCAAACTGTTCTTTGAGATTCTGGTCTAGGTACGAAAAAGAAAAATAACTAATTTCGAACTAATTATTTTCAACAATAACTGTGGTCCTTTCCTAGCAAGTAATGTAAAAAAATAAACTTTTAAAAACTGATTATACAGGGGAGAAAAAATGCTCACTACTTCAAGATGCAGAAATGCCACCACATTCAAAGTAAGTATTTTGAATGTACTAGAGTTTCCGAACTCACTTTAGAATTTAAGTTGCTTCGTAGTTACGTACACATATAGAAGTCAAGAGTGGAAGGATCACTCCAGTTTTTTCTCCACTTTTAAAATGACATTTAGTTCCGTTTTTCAAATGTTTACCATGCTATGCACACTCAAATTTGTTTTCCTAAAGTTATTTTTCAAAGAAAGGAAAAGAAGGAATTATTCCAAAGCTGGAACGCATTTAGTAGCTTGAGGTTATAAATAAGCTGAGAAACTAAGTTATCTTGAAAGGTACAAGTCTGTTTCAAACTTGCAAGTCTTCTTTTGTAACTAAGGCACTGTGGTATGTCTTCAAGATAACGAAAATAAGAGCTTTTTAAAATGTATAAACAAGAACACAGAAAACAGTATTTGGTATCAGAGCAAAAGCATGAGCAGCTCCTGGAGCGTCAGAACGCACATCAGAGAAGAATCCATAAAGCGAGCAACTAGACAAGCACCAAATACCTGAATCCCTCTGGAGTTGGGATAATCAGATGCGGGTTAGGAGGGTCGCTATGGCATCGTGGTACCTTCACAGGACGGGGGCTGTTCCGATGAATGGCTGCCAGTGAAAAGAGCGACAAACGCAACTTGTTAAGGGGTCAGCAGAAAACTGTCAAACCAGGCAATTCAGTGGAAATGGGAGGTGGCTTGCTTTTGCTGGTGATCAAAATAAAACCATTTATATAAGTAAGAAAATCGTACTACATACACAAGTGCTGGGAAAATGTCACTTTCTGAAAGTTAATAAAATTATATTACACATTTTAGAGACCGATGAAAATGTGGTTTATGTGGCATTTCTCCACTAAAAAGGAGTTCTTTATGTTGTCTGAACTTTTAAAAAGATTCTGGTCAGGGGTGATACTTCAATAGGTCCTGAGCTGGGGAGAGGTCACTGTCATTTTCGTGAGTACTGGGAGTTTTATTTAATTCCTTTAAACCAAATCAGGAGGATGGACACTGGTTTAAATTGATTATTCTCTTCAGAACATGTTTTCTTCTCTTCTTCTTTTAAATATTCTGGTAGAAGGTAAATATGGATAAGATTTAAAACAAAGTTTAAAAACTAGATAAAATTTTAACCAAAATTTAAAAAGAGACCTTACCTAGCAATTACAAAAATGCTGACAATTCTACTTCCCCAATGACTAAATGTAACTAGTCATGAATATGATATATTTTGTCTATTTCTCCCTAACATGTTTTCCTCTGATTTTTAACTTTGTTTTAACCCTCCCTAGTTTTTTAAAAAATGTTATATTTTCTCTTCACATGTTAATAATTTTAGTCTACATATGTTTTACTCTAAATATGTTTATCCTAAATGAAAATACTTCCTTCTTCATGGTTTTTGTTTACTTTTAATAACACTACACAGGAGAGAGAGGAGTACCAAAAACGGAGAGATCTGAAGGGAAAACTTGCAAAACAAAAATCAAGTAATTGTTATAAAGAAATCCAGGCAATTTGTATCTCTGGCTCATTATCTCAACTATTACAACCCTGAATGGAAGTAATTCAATAGGCAAATTCAAAGGCAAAAAGAAAAAACAAAAATGATTTGGTGAGAATGCTTATGTCTTTAATTCAGCAAACGTACTGAGAACTACTGAGTCAAAAATTACTACAAAATTTTCCCATGAAGGTATAAAAATAAAGACATTCTGTTAAAACACACACACATATGGGGCTTCCCTGGTGGCGCAGTGGTTGAGAATCTGCCTGCCAATGCAGGGGACACGGGTTCGAGCCCTGGTCTGGGAAGATCCCACGTGCCGCGGAGCAGCTGGGCCCGTGAGCCACAATTACTGAGCCTGCGCGTCTGGAGCCTGTGCTCCGCAACGGGAGAGGCCGCGATAGTGAGAGGCCCGCGCACCGCGATGAAGAGTGGCCCCCACTCGCCGCAACTAGAGAAAGCCCTCGCACAGAAACGAAGACCCAACACAGCCATAAATAAATAAATAAACAAATACTTAAAAAAAAAAAAACAACACACACACACACACAAGTTTAACGTTCTTCATTCATGAAACAGAACATTTCTTTTAAGAGTATGTATATCTGTTACAAAACTGTGCTACTTCATTGAAAAGAAAATCCAAATGGCCAATAAACATAAAATAGATGCTCAAATTTCACTAGTGGTGAACATTTATCATAGAGATGTTTTTCATGGCAAAACTAACCAAACAAATAAGGAAATGGTGGAAAGAAGGGCAGAATATCCACAATGGACACAACGTAGCCACTAAAGAGAATGAATTGGATCTATACTTGTTGACATGGAGGGATTTCTACAATTGTCAGAGATTAATATCCAATGTGATCCAATTTTTATACAGTAAATGGCAGGGAAAAAAACAATGGCATCTGTGCTTGCGTGATTATATGGGCATAAAGAAAGGTGTGGTAGAATGCATCCGTGTAATTATATGAGTATACAGAAAATATAGAAGGTTCTATACCAGACTGTCACCATCTGCTTACAATGACAGAGTGTCTATCTACCCATCCTTACGAGGGTAGAGCAGAGGGAGAGAAAACAGTAAGCAGCAACAACGACAATGTGCTCTCACTTTCATTAATTCCTCTCGTAAGGAAAGAGCACAAAACCAAATGATGACTCCTGCCATGTGCAGAGCGCTACAATTCACAAAATGTCATTACATTATTGAACCCTCATTAGCATCTGATTTTAAGCATTAGTAGGGGAGGCTCAAAGATGTTCAATGAGCAGCCCCAGGTCACTCAACTGCCAGGCAATCTGGCTCTCCGTCCAGGACAGTTTCCACCATCCCAGTGGCTGAGAGGACGAAGGCCAACTCGTGCCCACAGGGAGTGCTGCGAACCGACTGTCCCACCCGCAGTGTGGGGCGAGGCAGGGTCAGCGGCTCACATGCCAGCAGTGACTACCTGTGAACTATGTGGGTATGAGGTTTTTTTCCCTTTGTAATATTTTTCTACATGTATGTTTACTACATACATTTTCTACATTGTAATTTTTTTCTACAATGAAAATGATTCCTTATGTAATAAAATACTTTAAAGAAGTAATTTTTACTGAATTATTTATCATGTATTCTTAGAGAAATATTTTGGGAAATCAGAAACAAAGTATTTATGATAATACGCTTAATCAAAAGATTGATGAGAATATAGCACGTTTTATATAAAATGTTCAAATAGTTTTATAAATGATAACTTTCATTTCATAGCAGCCTTGGGAGAAAAAGAGGTATAAACTGGGTGAATTTTAAAGATAAAGAAATCAAGCATTAAGACCTGGTCTACTAAACTTTGAGTAGCTAGCAAGTACCCTTTAAGATACAGCTGCTGCTCAAAAAATATACCATTTCTGAATTATTTTCTTTTGTGTAAATGAAATGTTTAAAATTTCTAAGTTTTCATTTTTGGTTGTTTATTACATATAAATATAGTTTTGCTTTGGTTTACTATCTCAAGAATAGGGTAAGACAGCCGTTTTCTGATACATATTTTGTTTTAAAGTTTCAACATACACTGTAAAGCTACATATCAACTGGAACTGAAAACTGTAATATAAGTATATTATAGCAGAACTTAACTTTTTTCTTTTTTTAAGTAACACCAAATAGGAATGGGGGGGGGACCAATTAGGAATTTTCTACATTAGTGAGGAATGGGTACTTGGGAAAGCTGTGAAGAAAACAAACTCATTCTCTTTCAAAAGGTGAGGAAGGAAGGGCAGAACAATTATACTCACCCACCTGCAGCAAGAAAGGCCTTGCTTCTTACCAGACAGCTATTTCTCCAAGTCTCTCCTCCCCAGAGGAAAAGAATTTCAGGGGGAGAACAGAATGAGAGTGTTGGTGTAAAAAGAAAAAAAACCTGTAGTTTAATACTGTGGACAAGCACAGACCACCTTGTGCTTGCATTTTAATCTTCCTGTTAAATTCAGAAAGACTACTGTGGAGTTCTCTATGTATACACCTCATTCCTGTAACTTTCATTGTCATTTTCCTGAATATTCTTAAAGAACCTCTATAGCATTTTAAATAACTGCAATGATGAGACAATGTGCTCACCCAAACCAGTAGGTTCTAGGAGAGGCGCTCTAACTGTTTTCTTACCAAGGTACAAACCTGTAATAGGACTGTGCGGCTTTCCTATTACATGGCCAATGCATTCATTCATCAGGGCTTGTAAACTCTAGAAACCAAAGGAAATGGAAAAGGAAAAGAGAAAAAAAGTACACTCAATTATATAAGTCGCACAAATTAGGCTTTCGGTATATTTAAGAGAAACAGGCTATCCCTAAGTAAATATTTTCAAAGTTAGTTTAAAAGAAAATAGGTATAAACATAAATCGTACATAATTTAAGATAATATACAATTCCATTTTTTATCGGCTCCCCACAGTGCAATGATGTACACAAACAAAGGACTTCTGTAATCACCTCTACTATTTGGAGGCTAAAACAAATGAATTCACATTTGAACAACATCTTTCTGATCTGATGGAATTTATCTGGATACTGGTGATAATATTTAACATTTGCCATTATGCTCTATACTGACGCACACTGGACTTCCCTGGCGGTCCAGTGGTTAAAACTCCGTGCTTCCACTGCAGCGGGCGTGGGTTCAACTCCTGGTTGGGGAACTAAGATCCCGCATGCCGCACGGCGACTAACACCGAAGTGAAACAGCTATTCCTTGTTCTTCATTAAGCTGCTAAAAAGCAGCAGCACTTTATAAAATACAAAACTGACACGTATTTTGTAAGTGCCAGGCTGCACAAACAACTGTATGCTGACTTGGTCAGCTGAACAATATTGTTATAAAAAGAGCACTGAATGTCCTACTCTGCTATTAGTGCTTTAACCTCTCAGCATTATCATTACAACTATGTGAAAATATTTAAGAACCGCTTTTAAATTAATAAAAAGATACACAATCAGAACTAGAGAGTGATCAACTTATTTGTGTTTTTTAAGGAAAAACACTTTAGAATATCCCATACCAGGAAGTCATCTTCTGGTAAAGCTGAAATGAAACCAGGTTCAATGGCTTGCAGAAAGTCAAAACCTTGAGTTGCCCACCTGTCACGAGGAAAAGTTCAAGAGTCACAAAACAATCAAGAAGATGCCATAGCCGTTTTAGTCTATACAATACTGAAAAGTAATCTGATTGGAAAATTACCATCTAGGACAAAACACATTTGTGTCTCTATCATCTGTCTCGTGTTGAGTAAGTTTACAGCATGTTTTGAGAAAGACAAATAGCTTTTTAGTAAAGGAACAGGTTACCAATTTCTTTTCCATTTACACTAAATAACGGGCGTAAATTTCATGAAGAAGAAAAGAAGATTAGCAATCAGGAAGACCTGTCCAGGGAGAATGTGAACTGCTTAAAGATAACTCATTTTGGAACAATTACAAAAGAAAAAGTTTTCCAAGAGTTATGGGGGTTTCTATGTAAATAGGTTCGTTTTTTAAAAAGGAAGAAAAAAACTGATCACCAAAGAATTCAAAATGCTTTTTGTGTCATCTGCTCAGAAATCCCACATAAAATATAAGAATGAAGTATCAGCAACCCCACATGGCTCATGAAGGAGCCATCCTACGTGGTCATTACCTGGGTCTTGTCCCTCTACCACTCTCACATTTAGTCAGGACGTAATTCATCCATTTCCGGGCAAAGCTTATATACTTGTCTCCTATCTTCTGTCTAAACTCGCCAGACATCAAACGAACGACTTCTTTATGATACTGTAAGAAGATTTCACGTATATCAAAATTAAGAAGAAAATGATTACACAAATACCTAAACACTATATAATGCTGTTTAAATGTCACTTTTCTAAAAACGAAAAGCAAAAGCCAATGAACTTCACATATTCTAAAAAGAGTGCGAAGAGTTATAGAGAAAATAATGTCTTAAAATGCAATTTCACAAATGTCTTCCTCATAAGTTGAAATTAAGAATATGCTTTTATGATATTAAACATCTCTTAAAGAAGGTTTTTAAATGTAAGTGGATAGCTGTTAACACAAAATAAAAACTGGGTAAATATCTGACAGTTTAAAAGTAACCCAGCATTTCTGATATTCAACAGGGATGTAAGATGCCATTCTTGACTAAGCTGTGATTACAATAATGAGATCATGAGATTTGCTGTACAAGATTCCCAATGCTTTCTGTAAGTAAGTTACAAAGCAATTGCAAAATTGTACTGGGTTTTTCCTCTTGTTTTGTACCTACCTCGAACCCAAAATTGTACCCTTGAATCATGGCTTCTCGGTAATACTGCTGCAACGTAGCAGATTCAGATTCATCAACTTCAGCGTCAAATTCTGAAGTGAACATGTGGTCCACTCGGTCAATGGCATCACTTATTCTGTTGCAAAGCTCTAATGCATCATTCTAAAGAATCCCAAACCATAATTAATCCAAAGTGAAACAAATCACACAATACTTATTGTATTTTAGAGGAAGATTTCTTTCATCATCACACAGACATTGACCATTGTAATATATTCCAGTCATATTTATTTTGGTTATTCAAAAGGAATGACCAAAAATAGAAAAAAATTTAGTATTTTCATTTTTATTTGTATTAGGTATTCTTAAAAACTTATGAAATACAAGAGGAAAACAGTCCATTTAAAATATAATGCCTAATTACAAGGTGGTCTTTGAATAGAGGCTTACAGCTTCAATATTTCTGCCTGTCAACCACCAGTTGTTTTCTCCCCTCGGTGGGTGCTCAAGTGTAAGTAAGGTTTCAGTTCCACAGAGTGAACTATGATTTCCAAATGACCTCCACAGTGTTATTAGTCGCACTGCCTTTCTTATCTCCCTGCTCAGGGGTTCTCAACGGGGGCCAATGTTACCACCCCAGGGGACACTGGCAACGTCTGGAGATATTTCTGGTTGTCCAAACATGGGGTGGGGGGTGGGGTGTTGTGAAATCTACTGGCATCTACTGTGCAGAGGCCAGGGGTGCTGCCAGACATCTTACAACACACAGGGCGGCTCCCCCAAACTAAGAATTATGGACTGGCCTAAAATGTCACCAGTATGGGGGTTGAGAAACCCTGCCCTAGCTCAGGCTTTGTAGTCTTCCCTAATTAATAGTGCAACAGCTCCAAATTGGGTTCCCTTTCCGCCCACCCTTAAACACACACGTATGTACACATGTCTCTATCAGGTAGTTCCTCTACATAGTATTCCAAAATATTCTTCCAAAATCTTCGACAGTTCTCTGGGGTTTAGAAGATGAAATCCAAAATCTCTCAACAGCCTGATTTTTGCCCACCTGATTTTACTAGCCTCATCTCTCACTACTTTCCACTGTATACACCAAGATCCAACCAAATCAGACTGCTTGATATTCAGTGAGCGTTCTCATAACCCTGGTCCACAGACACCAATGCCCAAATGTTTCTCTTATTGGTCCCTTCCCAATCTGCATCTTTTGAAATACTCCCAAGCTGAAATGCCTCCATGGCAGCAATTCCCAGATGCTACCAGGAGGATCTAATCTCTCCCTCCTCTGTACTTTAGTGTGACAGTTTAGATCCTTAAGGCTACAAATTCCTTAAGCTCAAGAATAATCAATATCTTATATAATTTTGTACTCTCCAGAATTCATTAACTCAAACTAAAAGAAAAAACAAAAGTCCCCTGCCCTGGTATCTGAGTGGGGTGACAATCTATAAGAAAGAATGTTTATAGATAAATAAGACAAATCAGATTGACAAAAGGGAAACAAACGTTTATCAAAACTACTTGTAATTTCAAGAAGTCCTTCTTCTTCAAGAAGTCAAGCCTTAATGTGACTGAGAAGACTGACAGGCTGTGGGAAAGTGTGCATGAGACCAAGACTGATAAATGGAGTGCAAAATAGGAAGCAGGTGAAAACGGGAAATAATGGCAGAGAAGGCAAGGCTCTGCCTTGTCATGAACTTGAAGGCCTTTCTGCCTGTCTGCAGCTAGCTTTCTCAATTAATTTGACTGAATCATCTGTTAAATGAAAGAATAAATAACTCTTCTTTTAAATTACACATTTTTGACTTAAGGTGCCTCTAGTAAATACTGGTAATTGCTAAAGGAGAAATAAACTTGGATTAGGAATGAGGAGACCTAAAAGTCCAATACTGACCAACCACGTGACCATTAAGAAGTCATGTAACGATTCAAATGTTTATCCTCTCCCATTCTAATGTTACACAGTTCCAAGAAAGATCGAGGAAATTTTTAATTTAGACATGGGAAAAAATGCGAAGAGAGGGAGAATGGGGAGGACACTTTAAGAGTTCAAGTCCCTGGAGTGACTTAAATTATAACAAACTGATTCTTCCCTAGCATTACACCAAACATAAAAAAATTAGCTACGGTAGAGTTGATGGTGAAATACCTTCAGCTGCTGCAGAGCTTTGGCGATGACGGGCTGACTGGATGTCTGCTCCTGGCGTAGAGTCATGAGTCCTTCAGTGGACTGCTGGAAAGTTTTTCTATGGATTATGAGATGGGCAGACTCCATGACGACTAGCAAAAGATTATCCACCTGGGAGGAAAAGCAAGCACAGGGCTTAGACACAGACCCACTTAGCTTTCCACTCTCGCCCAACCCCCAGTCCCCGAACACCACCAACCCCAGGACCACCGGGCCAGCAACCACCTGGTCAGAGAGTAGCTGTCAAGCGCAGTTGCTCCCATGGGGCAGCACACTGCAGTGGGCACTGACGGTTCCACTCTCCAGCGCAATGGGGAGGAGTCCCATGGGATTGTGTGGGCATGAAGTCTTTGAAGTACGCTAGAACTCCAAGAAATTCATTACTCCTGGAGCAGAGTGTGTGTCTGTGTGTGTGTGTGTGTGTGTGTTGAAGCAGCATGTGGAGATAGAAAATGCAGGAGTAAGAGTGGGATGAGATGAGGGGCCTTGCATGAAACAGAAATCAAGACTTTATGGTTTGTATTCTTTAAGTGATGGTCATTGCAGTATTTTGAGTAGACCTGTGATGAGATGTACGAATTGTAAGGATCATTCGGGAAGTACCAAAACAAGCAAACAAATACAGAATTGGAGGGAGGGAAGGCGAGGGTTGAAGCAAGGAGGGCCCTGCAACAGTCCAGGAAAGGGCTGATAAGGTCTGACCATGGCAGCTGCTCTGGGGATGCAGAGAAAGGCTCATGTACTAGAAAGGCTTCAGTGCTGGGGCTTGTGACTAAGTGGGAAGGGGGGGGAGGCTGAAATTATATGAACTGTCACATCCTGGTTTAAACAACTGAGTGGACAGAGCACCAGTCACTGAGACAGGGAATACAAGAGAAAAGGCAGATTCGTAGAGCTGAGGGGACAGCTGGCCAGGGTGCCCAGCTCTGGTCAGGCTGAGTTCAAGGTGCACAGGTGCACTCACCACTGCTGTTCCAGAGCTGAACACAGAGGCATGAGGAGGCTTCTTACAGTTTTAATTACTGAGCTACACAGATTGTCACGGCATCCCTGTTAGGTAGGCAGGTGACAACCTTGACTACAAAAATGAACACTTAAGTAGCCAGCAAATCAGAGTACTTGGAGAACTGGGATTTCTGGAACTACAAATTAAAGGAGTAGATAACTGCTTTCAGATCAGGGGTGGTTGGATCTAACTACATACATGGCTGGAGTAAGGAAAGATATAAAGAAAACATTTCAAATATTTTGGTATAACTGAACATACTTAAAGAATTTGCCCGAATATTTTAGTACAATAATGCTACAAAACTATCTATCAAAACATCAAGATCTATTTTGGGGAAGTGGATACTTGAGACTGCTTAAACCGATCATTCATGAGCTGCTAACAATTCCTTTTCCTAAAAGTATTTTACGTAAGCAATGCTGCTTCCAGGCAGCGGGGGAACGGTGGGGCAGGGACTGGGAATGAGACAGACCTGCATGCTTCTCAAGGTATCAACAGTCTCCACCTGAGGCACAATTTTGACAGGCTGTGCCTCCCACGTGGCCCAGCTGCCATCTGAGTCCTGAGCGCGGTCACTATGTTTGGTTAGAAGCAGATAGGCGTCAATTAGTAGTTCATATGAGTCTTTCGAGCAGTCCTTTCCTGCGGCTGCATTGAGTAACTGCAAAATAATACTCTTCTCCTCAGCAATGGTGTCTGGAACAAACACCTGCAAGTTTTCTAAGCCAGGAATTTGTACCTGGAAAAGAAACAATCCAAAATCTTGAATTAAAGAACATAGTATATTATAGAAAAAAAAAAAAAAACTAGAAAAAGACAAGTGGGTTTGGGCAAGGAGATGTGGGAAAGGCATTAATTAGAGCTATGAGGGGAATGGCAAGTCCCGTCGACCCTGGGCATCCACAGAGGCCTGGTTCCGAGATCCCCTCGGATACCAAAATATAAATATATACGCCCTTATATAAAGTGGCGTAGTATTTGCATGTAACCTACACACAACCTCCCGTACACTTCAAATCATCTCTAGATTACTTATAATACCAAATACAATGTGAATGCTAGGTAAAAGGTTGTAAATACAATGTAAATGCTATGTAAATAGTTGCCAGCATGTTGCAAATTCAAGTTTTGCTTTTTGAAACTTTCAGGAATGTTTTTTTCCCTAACTATTTTCAATTTGCAGTTAGTTGAATCAGCGACTGCAGAACCCGCAGATACGGAGAGCCGACTGCAACTCAGTTCAATGGGACCGGAGGAGGGAGAGTGTGACTGTACTGGGGGAGAGGTTTGGTAAAGTTTGTCCACGTACAGGGCATCCTCCAATTTCTTTATTGTCAACAACAAAGAGAACACTCATCAGGGGAAGCATGTCAGCCTGAAACAACCTGAGTGAATGCCGCTTTGCAGTGCGGTTTTTAGGCAAGGCTGTCCCCACAGAGCAACGCACTGCAGTGGGCACTGGCGACTAGGGTCTTCAGCACCAGGAGCGGACTCCCAGGGGAGTACGCCGGCACCATGTCTTTGAAGCAGAAAGTCACCTGACTCAGTGAAAGGCAAACAATGTTAATACAGATCCACTAATTATTCTTGACAGGGGCACCGTAAAAAGCCTTTTAAAGATCACTTTAACAAGGGGTACATATGTGATTACGTTGTGCAAGTCACACATAAACACACGTGGGATAAAACTTCCAGTGACATCATACACAGATTCTAAAAGTACTAAGCTCAAACAGCTTAAATGGGAGCAAAGATGGTGACTCAAAAAGTGGGTCTAGGGCTTCCCTGGTGGCGCAGTGGTTGAGAATCTGCCTGCCAATGCAGGGGACACGGGTTCGAGCCCTGGTCTGGGAAGATCCCACATGCCGCGGAACAACTGGGCCCGTGAGCCACAATCGCTGAGCCTGCGCGTCTGGAGCCTGTGCTCCGCAACAAGAGAGGCTGCGACAGTGAGAGGCCCACGCACTGCGATGAAGAGTGGCCCCCGCTCGCCCCAACTAGAGAAAGCCCTCGCACAGAAACGAAGACCCAACACAGCCATAAATAAATAAATAAATAAAAATTAAAAAAAAAAAAAAAAGAAGTGGGTCTAGTGATGGCCAGGACACTGACATCAAAGATTCATGTAGAAAGTTTGAATTGTTTCAGGAAATGTGAGGGCGAGAAAACAATTACTTAAAAGCAACACATTACTTTATAGACATTATTTTAAATATATATGTGTAACTAATTTGATAAATTATATTGTATGAGTAAATGTTTGGGGTTTTTCTTCTGCATTCTTAAAACAAGTTAGTAAGTCAAGTATGAAAAACTTTGTTTTTCTAATTGTTGCATTGGGAAATTACGGGACAGTCTTAAAACTGGGGTCCACATATGGCCTGCAAAGCCTAAAATATTTACTATCTAGACCTTTAAGAAAAAGTTTGCCTGTTTTAGAGTAAAGTAAGAAAGGTAAAATAATTATGCCACCTTAAATACATACCTTAACGTACTGTTTTGATTTCAGGACATCCAGAAGGTCTCTAACTGGGGCTGAAAGTATGAACTCTGCAGCTATTTCCAGGTCCTAGGATCACAGTTACAAAGAAACTTCTTTAGGGTTAGCTTTTTAAAAAATAAGATAAAAGAAAAATAAGAAAAAAATAATAATTAATCAGGATTGTTAACTCACCTTTCTCAGCATTTTAGCAAATCCAAGTGCTTTGGAGGCTCTTTCTCTAGCCTCGTGAAAGAGCTCCTTCAGTGCTCGACTGATCTCTATAACAGATCTCCTGCCAAGTTGATTGAAATCCAGTTAGAATACATTACGGTATGCCAAGAAATACACAACAATACAGATGAAGCAAATTCCAAATCACGTTAATGAAGACCGAAGATTTTAGAAGCAAGCAATTGGGAGTGGATTCATAATATTCAGAAGCTTGCTCCCTACAGCTTTCTAGAAAGTACTTGTATTTTTTAAACAAGTAAGGCACACTTAATAACCTCCAAATAAGAGTATGCTCAATCTTCTAAAGACTTCATTGGAATAATTCTTGGAGTTTGAAATAAGTTCTTGACTCCCAGCTCATAATCTAACTAAAAAGGAATATATATATAATAGTAGTGAACCAGTAAACGTTTAACAACCTGCTCCCCCCAAAAATATTGTCTTGTGTGGTGTTTGCCAATTTTCATGGTGTGAATACTCCCATCACAGCTGTTTTCAATCCACCAACAGGACATCACTGAGCTATAACTTGGGAAGAGATGTGCACAAGGCACGTGGCCTCTCTGGAGCCAGGACAAGTCAGCCCCACAAATCACTGCACATGAACCCACGTCTAGATCCATCCCTAGTAAACAACCAGAGCATTATCAGAGCCATTCTCTAGTTCACCATCTTAATTCTTGAATTCTCACATTTTGACTCTTCCATGTTAGCGTTCAAAACTGCAAGACCTTCTACAAACTAATTCACCCCATTTCTCAGCTATTAGGTATTTTCCCAGGTGACAGCCTATGTGGTCACTTCTTTCTCTAATCCTGGCATAAAGACATCCCAGTGTTCTGAAACCCAAAAATGCGTTTTTTATCAAATTTTGGAAAGTGAGAGAAAACATCTCTAGAGAAGTTAGTTCTGCCTGAGCACTTCCTAATGTTGACTCATAGGATATTGCTGATAATTGGCCACTAAATAGCTATATGAGTATTACATATGCCACAAAAACAGCACTTTAATGTGGTTCATCCTCAATGCCATCTGCACAGAATTGGAGGAAATGCAGTAGATGTGCAAGCCGTGGTTTCAGGTACTCAAGCTTAAAGTTCAACAGAAGGGATAAGCTTAGTATAAAAACAATAAAAATGTACCAAATATCAATTAGATGTATTCATGGACTGCTACAGAGTCTTTAAAGGACAGAAACAATTATTTAATTAAAGACATTCCAGAACATGTGAATGAATTCTACCCTACTCATTTTTAGTCAACTTAAACAACATTTTCTCTAAGGACACTGTTTTTATTAGGTTAAATAAAAATCACCTTCAAAGACAATTTGACATAAAACCATAACTAAGAGATCATATAAAAAGACAATACAGTAGTAAGAAATAAATCCCTTTATGTCTACTACCCAAATTCTTCAAGTCTAACATGATTTGGTTTCAACAAGGCTCATTTCAGGCTCATTACCAAGACTAAAACTACATGAAATAAAAAATGGGAGAGGAAAGAAAATGCAACTTCAACCTTATTTCATCTGAAGCACTACTATCATCAGCACTGGTCCAAAATTCTGCACAGCTCTCCTGTAAGCCAAATTCTAGAAAACTTCCTGTAGATTTCAGCAGCATTCCTGCAATGTCACTAAGGGAACAAAAACAACAAAAGTAAACCAGAGAAGAAAAACTGTCCTCACTCATTCTAATTCTTGAATGAGAAACTCAAAGACTCAGCTATTATTTTAATAGTTTAAAAATCAATGACAGTGAGAATTTTCTTTTAATATAAAATCATGATTAATGTGAAAAAAGAAATCTCTATTATGGAATGTATGTACCTTTGTTCTACGGCCAGTTTTTCATTATAAACCTTAAAATCTTAAATTACATTCACAGTAGCTATGTAATTATCACACAAATGTTATTTTCATCTTAAACAAATGTTCAAAATGGTATAAAATGGCCTCAAACATATATCTACAACAAAATATTTTTTAAAAGCTTAAAGAACTAAATGATGGCATAAGAAATAAAGTGAATTCCTTAAATGCCAATTGTTTTTAAAAACTTCCCTCACAGTTAGCTTTCATAGTCAATAAACATGAGCTACTCTAATCAGCTGATGCTTCTCATCAAGTATACAATCTAAATACTAGGGTTAAAATGCAAACCCAATCGTATAAAATAAATCTAAATGAGTTTAGTAAAAATTCAACGGCAGCTTACTGGTTTCTATGATGAAAAGGAGCTTATAACCTAGTAAAACAGAGCAGGTAAGTCTACAACCAACATCGGATGGGGCAGAAGGTAACTGCTAGGGGAGCTGTCTGAGGAGCGAGATGAAACCCAGCCAAAGGTATGAGTTCAATGGGCCCTGCAGGCAATGCAGAACTGTAGCAACTACAACAGTGGGAAGAGTGGCTCTGACAGGAAGAGAATGGAGGAGGGGGAAGGAAAGTCCAGGAAGAACAATAAATATGATCAAAGGGCATGACGATGTGTTAAGCAAGACGCATGTTTGTGAAAAGAAACTGTCAACCTGGAAAGAGCAGAGGAGGGGGGGATAAGACCAGGAAGGTAACCGGGCCATGCTGTGGAAGGCCCTGGATGTCATGGAACTGTGTGATCTTCCTTTGGTAGGCAAAGAGGGTGGGCTTTAAAAATAACCGAGTGGGAAAATGTCCTGATTGGAAACATGCTTTTAAGAGCAGTAGTATACAAGGATATTCAGGATCAATTTATTCAACAAATATTCAGTAGCTGTTATGGAGTAAGCAGTACAGAACAAAACAGACAAAATCCCTCCAGTGAATGAAGAAAAATAAATAAATAAAATTTAAAAATATATATACAGTATTTCAGATACTGATAAGTTCTATGGAGAGAAATAAAATAGGGAAGAAAGCTAAGGTGTACTTGCAGGTAGGAATTTCAACTTTTAATATGCAGAAGGTAACACTTGGCCAAAGACCTACAGGAAGTGGGGAAATGAGTCATGGAAATAACTGGTGAAGAGCAGTCCAAGTAGAGGGACCAGCAAGTGCAAAGAGCCTGAGGCCAGAGCAGGCCCAGCCTGCGAAAAACAGGAAGGAATCTCCCGTGGCTGCAGAGTAAGCACAGGAGAACCCAGGAGACGAGGACAAAGACGGAATGAAAAGCCAGACTGTACCAGGCCTTATGGGCCATGGTTTAGGCATTCTCACTTTTATCTGAGTAAGGAGGAGAGCCACTGGCATATTTGGAGCAGAGGTAAAAACGGCCTGATGTACATTTTAACAAGATCACTGAGAATAAACCATAGAAGATGAAGGGCAGAAGCAGAGAGACTACTTAAGAGAGCTACTACAGCAATACAAGTAAGAAATAACAGGCCAGGGCTTCCCTGGTGGCGCAGTGGTTGAGAATCTGCCTGCCAATGCAGGGGACACGGGTTCGAGCCCTGGTCTGGGAAGATCCCACATGCCGCAGAGCAACTAGGCCCGTGAGCCACAATTACTGAGCCTGCGCGTCTGGAGCCTGTGCTCCGCAACAAGAGAGGCCGCGATAGTGAGAGGCCTGCGCGCCGCGATGAAGAGTGGTCCCCACTTGCCACAACTAGAGAAAGCCCTCGCACAGAAACGAAGACCCAACACAGCCATAAATAAATAAAAAATAAATAAATAAATAAAAATTTAAAAAAAAAAAAAAAGAAAGAAATAACAGGCTGGGAAGAGGGGAAATAGGCAGCGGTGAGCAGAGGTCAGATTCTGGATGTGTATTCTGAAGGGACAGCCACATGGAATTAGAGGTGGTGTGTGAGAGAAAGAAAGGAGTCAGGGTTAATGCCAAGACTGACCGAACCTGGGAGAAATAGTGTATGAAGCAGAATGTTGCACTAACACAACAAATGCCCAGAACTAGAACAGTGCAGGTGGACAGTCCCACAGCAGAGGCAATGAAAAAGCTCTGGAGCTTCTCAGAACACGAATATGAAGTTGAAGGCCAGAGACTGCACTGAACGGAACCTGAAGGACAAGCAAAAGATAAAAACAAAAAGACTGACAGGGTACAAAGTGAGGGTACAAAGAAATTATATAACAAGAATTGGTAGTGAAATGAAACAGTAACCTTTTAAAAAAATTTCCTTAACAAAGCTTGACAGCCTGAGAACAGAAGATGCAAACAGAAGAAATTACAGGCAAAGCAGAACAATGGAAAATTAAGAAGGGGAGAGATGTTGAAAATGGTAGTGAATGCATTTTTTCATAAGGCTGACTATGAGAGCCAATCTGAATAGGAAAACAGGACAGACTGGGAACCTCGGCCTGAAGGACTGGATGAGTCCTGAGACAAGAGCAAGTTCACTGTTCACTCAAAATAAAGACAGAGGAAAACATAAAAAGAACTGGTGGTTAGGGAAGAAAAGTGAATACAACATCCTGAGATACTGAGCATGGAACAAAGACCATCAGGGTGAAGACAATGAGTTTCTGAAGTGAGAAGGAAACTCTGTAAAAGCTGAAGTCCTAAAGAGTGCACATAAAGGGAGGTGAAGGAAACATGAGCTGGGTGTAAAAGAACTCATAAAAAGGAAATGAAGAAATAAAATGGCTGATGGGGCAAGTGAGAGAAGGCAGCACCAAAGAACTGCAGCAGAGTTTAGAGCCAAGGAGAGGCCTGGTCCTCAGTCAGTCAGCAGGGGAGTGGCCCCCAGCAAACACCACGCACCCCACATTCAACACTCAGGTGCCTATACTCGAGAAGATACATTCATTTCCTAGAACAGACAGACCAGTGAGCACTCCCCCCCTCCCTAATGCTTTTCCTTGGTTTACGTTTCAATTCTTTCACCATATATAAATACCCAGTTTATAAAGAGATTCTGTGACTAGTACTACATTCCCAAAACCAGTATCAGTGAAAATACGTACTTGTTAGGCTTTGGAAGTGCCCACCAAGACTGATACAAAAGGTCTACAGGTCTACTCCACTTGTCAGAGGCCTTAAATTCTCCTCCTTTTGTATAACCAAGAGGGTGTACTCTAAGGCAGGATGTCTCAACTTCAAAATTGACATTTTGGGTGGATAATTTTTGTTTGGGGGGCTGTCCTGTGTCCTGTGCATTGCGGGATGTTTAGCAGCATCCCTGGCCTGTTCCCACTAGATGCCAGTAGCCCCTCCCAGTCAGTACAATCAGAACTGTTTCCAGACACCGCCACACGTCCCCAGGCGGCAAATCACCCCTGGCTGAGAACCACTGCTCTAAGGATAACAAAGCTTCGGCACACAAAAGATATGAATGATTGTCATTTTCATGTAACTAAACATTCAAACGTGTAGAATAGAACGGGTGAGCAAGCCAGGAGTACAAGTGAGAAAGGAAGACAGGCGTATAAGGATTCCTACCAGAAAAGTTTTCCAGCCTGTGCTTCGCCTCCCCGGATGTAATGGATTATTTCTTTGGTGAAATTCCATTCTTCTTCTAACAGATTCTTTAAACTATGAGACGCTTGAGGTAATTGCTGTAGCATTTGGATCCAGCTTCTCATGTAATCAAAATATACCTTAAAATACAAAAATGTAAAAGGAGATATCTGAGAATAGAATTCAACAACCCACAACCTTCATCTCTGTTAACATGAAAGCTATAAATCAGAAGGGCGAGTGGAAGAGGGACCACTGAGGCATGAAGCTCTGAGAGAAGCGAGATTCTGCATCACTGTTAACTGATGTCTAAATAGCATTTTTCTTTTAATTGTATAACTCAACTCCTCAGCAATTTAACACATTATTCACAACTGCTGCAAGTTACTAAGAAAGTAACTACAATATTTGTACTGTATAGAAAAGTATGATCAAGTTAAAAAAAATCAAAATAGCATACAGAAATTTTCATTATTAATATATTGTGAATAACATTCCTTTAAGAGGTTGGGACCTTTATTTCTTTAATTACTTACTTTAACTTTAGATGGTATCTTACGTGTTAAGAGGAGGAAATGAGCACACTTCTTCCCACTATACCTTCCCAACATCCAGATTTTCGTGATATAATTTTTCAAGGTTTATGACATATAGATTATGATCTATAACCAAAATACCCAATCTTTCTAAGGTGGGGTTTATGCCCACCACAAGTCCTCTACAACAGCTTTCCCAGTCCTCAATTCTTATCTTGATTTATCTGCTGCTTAGCAGGGTTTTACTATCAAGTAGATGTTCTCAAGACAGGTTAACAATTGTTATATTATGAAACATCACTGTTTGTGGATTCTTTTACTGAAAGGATAACTTGACTGGGTATAAAATATTTAAGTTACACATTCTCTCCCTCAGAACCTTGAACACATTACTCCACTACCTTCTAACGCAGTGTGTCCTGTTAGTATAAAGAAAACTGATGCCAGACTAAACACCACTCTCCCTGCTCCCTGAAGGTGGCTTCCTTTCCCTGCTTAGATGTTTACAGGACCCTTTCTCTAGTCTTGGATTTCAGTTATTTCACCAGGCTACATCTTAGGGTTCACTGAAATGAATATTTTCTGAGATTCAACAATAACTTTCAGTAGGCAAAAATCTGGGGTCTTTATTTCAAGAAAACTGCCTTCTCTTGTATCTTTGGATAATTCTGGGTCCTCCTCCATCCAGGCTGTGCAGCACGAATCTCCAGTCCTGGGTCCACTATGAATACAGCTGTGTGTGTGGAACTTGCAACTTATGGGTCTATGACCTTCTCATCCAAATGAAACAAGTCTTTTGTACAGCAGGCCCAGGACCTCCCTTTCCATTCCTGGAATGCTCCCTCACCTCCTTGGCTTCCCTGAAACCTGGCTGTCCTGAGAGCTGCACTTCTCCCTGACAACCCTCTCAAGGGGCAACTATCTTACAGTATATCTCAAGGGCTGCAAACAGTCGGCATCCTGTGCACCCCACTGCTACTTTCAAACCATCACTCTTACACAGTCTTACTTAAAAACAAAACAAAAGAAATACCCTACCCCTTTAAGATTGATGTCATCAGATATACCATCGACGCCCCCTCTGCACACCATCATCTACTGATTTTCAACTACCTGTCAGTCGTCAGACTCCAGGCTGTGGCTCAGTCTTCTCTCCATCCCAGGCTCAGCCACCAGCTGTGTGACTTAACATCAGGTGCACGACTCCCCGACACCATTTCAGTTCCGCTCCCCCATGGCCTCCAGTTCCAACCACCTTTTCTCCTCTCTGACAAGGTTTCGTTTCTGATCCTGCCAATACCAGAACCGCTCGAAGCCCAATTCAAACACACTGATGTTAACACCTCCTCTCCTCGCTCCAGTTTGTTTGCCCAACTCCCCCCTCTACACTGTTCTCTTCACTTTATCTGGAACTCCGGTCCACTGGTTCCTCTTCTTCCTCCAACTCACTCCTCTCTTCCTTGGGTCCCTGTCCTCCTTATTCAGCACTCCTATCAGTAAGCTCATGTCCCTGCCACCGTCCTACACCCTGCCATGCCTGGAATGCTCACGCTGCCTTTTCTCACCTGCCTTTTCTCACCTGCCTGTCAAGACAAGCCCAGCTCCCTTCCCCATCCGCACGGTCCAGAAGCTGAGGGCCACAAGTCCCACGGCAGGGGGGGAGTCACTCTTCCACACAGTCACATTCACCAACCACACGGCACACATTTCTGGTAATACTTGTACCTCTGCTCAGCTCACTTTCCTTCTCTCTACAACCACAAGTTTGAAACCTCTCCATTTTCCTCAAACTGCCAAAACCCATCCTAACCCACTCTCAGCCGATGATCTCATCTCTCTTCACAAAAAACTTTAAGTCATTAGATATAAAAGCTCTCATCGTCGGGAAATAAATAACAGAAACCTACATGCTGTTACCTACTATCCTTCCCTTTTTCACAGTAGAGGAGCTGTGCTTCCTGCTAAGCCCAGCACTTGTGTTTTGAGACCCGTTTCCTCGTGATACCCGAGGAAACTGACACCATCGGTCTTCTCCTTTCTCTTACATATATATACGCATGAGATTTTCTTTCATCTCTTTCCCTTAAAATCAACGCCGAAGGCTTTCCAATGGTCTCAGGTATCTTCGATTTTAAAAACTCTCACTGGACCTACCATCTTCACTATTCATCTTGCTGCACGAACTGGACAGCCAGCAATCACTCTCGATACCTCCCCCATATCCAATCCATCCCTGAGTCCGGCCAACTTCACTTCCTTCGTTTCTTTCGGATCCTTATGCTTTTTCCTAAATTTATGCTATTCCACTGTAATCCAGGGACTAGCGTGTGCACCTCTAGACTAGTCTCTGCCTGGTCTTCTCCCATTGACTCTGGATCCCCCCAGGCTGTTCCTCTAACTGCAGCCACAGTGGCCCCTTCCCAAGGCTTTCCTGGGAACCTTCGTTCCAAAGCTGCTTCCCTTATCCTGCATCATCACAGAGACTTTGCATCTGCTTCCTTCTCTGTCAGCAAAGTGTTCCTTTCAATCTCTCTCTCTTTTTTTTTTTTAACTAAAAAGTAAAGTGGCTTTACAATATTTTTACAAATAATACCCAGAATGAACAAATGTTAATATTTGGTCATATTGGCTTTGGATATTTTTTCGATGAGAAATAATACATCACAAAGTTAATTTCTCCTTGGGTTCTTTCTTCACTTCTCTCTTTCCTCCCTCCTCAGAGGTAACAATTACGCATTTAGTATGTCCCCTTCTGGTTTATATGTTTTTTAAAATAATCTGTTATTACACAAATTACAAGATACAGTATTGTTTTGTGTAAGCTTTCAAATTATTACTACATAAATTGGATTATAATACACACAGCAACTTTCAGATAAATTCCAACTGCCCCTTCCTGAGAGACTTGTCTCACCGCCCCATGAACTCAGATCTTACCGTGAGAGTCCATAAAAGACCCGTGTCTCTCCTTTGCTGTTTTTCACCATTGTAATGTTATGTCTGTACAATTATTTAATAGTCATTTTCCCCATCGTTCTTAAACTCCAAGAGGGAGTTTATGCTCCTTACTGAGCCTTCAGTACTAGGCACGATGCCTACCTGGCACACAGCAGACACCCAATAATATCTCTAGAATGGAAAACTGAGTCTTTTCTGCTCCTTTGTCCTTTATTCTTCTATAGGAACACTAACTGTGCAAGTCTGAGCTCTCCCTTGTGTGTCTCCTACAACTATCGCATCTTGTTCATCATTTTCATATTTTCACTCCTTTTAAGTTCTTTTTATGTGATTTCCTTCAATCTGTCTATCACATGTTCCTACATCACATATTATATTTACTGTTTTAGTTATTTCTAAAGGCCAGGGCCAGGGAAGTGAGCTAAGAAAGCTCACAGCTTCAATTTGGTTTTGCTGGCTCAAACAAATACTCACCAGTTACTTCCTTGGAAGTAACTGCATGCACAAGTTCCTCAGTTTTTCGAGTCAGAAGGCTGATGCAGCACAGAGTAAAGACCCCTCAGTCACAGATATCCTGCAACATAATTTGCTGATCACTGCTTCCCCTCGCCCTCTTAACCCATCTCTCACTCGGCGGTCTTCCCCGGCTTACAGGATAGGATACTGTCTGGCAGTATGTCCTCTACGGGGGCATGCCCTGCTGCCTCCTGACCATTCACACCCCAAGAGGCCACAGCTCTCACTCGCCGTGGACGGGCCCTCCGCATCTAAAGGAGGGCAGGCGGAGCAGTAAACGGCGTGACTGCCTCTCTGAAGGCCACGCTCTCCTTCCTTCCTGACAAAAACACTGACTTTGTTTGGGCTCCACCAGTTCGCAAAATATGCCCCTGCACTAATCCATCTAGCACACTTTGGGGCACAATTTTAAAACTATTGATAATTTCTAGTTCTTCATCTGTGAAATTATGGAGATGAACTAAGGCAGATGATGCCTCACACAGAAAATTGGTAGCAGAGTCAAAACTAAATCCTAAGCATTTCTAGCTCTAACTAGCTGAGAATTTTGGTACTTACTTCCCTTAATTGAGCTTTCTGACATCTCACAGGCACACCGAGGGCACTGGAGGTGGATGACCTGGAAGGCACAGCCTAATTCTCACCCTTCCTGCCTAATCTCACCCTTCCTGCCTCAGCGATTACATGGTAAAAGGTGTGGCGTGCGCCTCTGTAAAGCCATCTAAGACAGTTTGGAAAGCAAAGCACATTTTGTCCTTTTAAACTTCTGGTTTAATCATCCACAGAGAGAAAAATTAATTTCCTTGCTGTTTTTTTACCATAACTCTTCAATGAAAAAGACTTCCCTGACATAAGCAATATATACAGTATTTTAAAATGTAGTCACGTTTTACACATTCTGGTCTTTTATGTATTCTCCCAAACGATTAGGAAATCATTTCAGACTCAAAATTATTTCTCGTAAGATGCCAGATATAAGTCCCTCCCCAGCGACACTCTTCTTTCTCTCCTTCTACTACAGAGGCTGAAAAGCTAAATCTTTGCATTCCCAGCCTCCATTTCAGTGAAGAGGCCACACAAAGGTCTGGTCAGTAGGATGTAGGGGACATCTGTTGGGTGGGGCTTCCAGGAGAGCCTTCGCTGCTCTGCACTTAGCTGGCAAGGAGACTTTTCCCCTCTGCCTTTCTCTTTAGAAAGTGAGGGTGGTGTCTGGAGGTGCTACAGCCATCCTGAGGCAGGACACAATGAGATGTCAAGCAAGGGTGAAAGCATTCCAAAAACAATATGCCTACAAGCTTTGCTGTTTTCTATATTATTTCATTAAACTGCCACACTAAGTAATCGTCTGTGCATATACCCTAATGCCTCTAACATGGATTTACTATATACTAACACTCTACCAAACCTTACAGAAGACAAAAGCACTTCAATCACAGCCCCTGGCTTGTGCAGCTTTCAGCCTAATTAGGGAAACCTGAGGACAGACAGGTGGTACATCGCTAAGTATGAAATAGTGTGGTTATAATTAGAACCCTGTAAGAGTTCAGAGAAGGTATAGATAGGTGCATATGAAAGGTGAAAACTGTCAGACAAAACTCGAAAGTAAATCTTCAGTGGGCAGATAAGGAGGAAAGAAGACATTGTAAGCAGGAAGGAATAACAGCAGCAGAAGTACAGAGGCCAGAAGAGCACAGGCAAGCATGGCGTGTGCGAGAAGACACGCAAGTCAGACGTCTCTCCCCACTGTCCTGACCATCAGCATCTTGTGCAGATCCTCCTCAAAGGCGTCGATGTTGCAGTCGGTCTCCTCCAGGTGGTCCAGGACCTCGTGCAGCATGAACTGGTAGTACTGCTTCATCAGAAGGCCACCCTTCAGCACCTCCTTACACTCTCTCACCAGCTGCAAGACAACAGGCACAAGTTCTACCATTTCACACATTCTCACCAGATTATTTGTCGGTTTTCACACATTTTCCACCTAAATCCTCAAAAAGCTCAGGAAAAGAGAACCTTGCCTCTGAAAACCCTAAAATATTTTCCAGAGTCTTTGTCAGTTCATTTCACATAAATATCTCAGTAATCTCAACTGAATAATTAAAATAAATCAGTGAAGACAAAAGTATTTAACAGTATAGCATGAATACACAAAGAAAAATATACAGGCAGAAAACCGATTTGCTAAAATACATTGTTCTACACATAAATTTTTATAGAAAATAAATTCTACAGAAAAAGATCTATTTTTCTACTAGTTTACATTATAAGACAAGGGATACAAGAGAAACATTTCCTCATGAGACTGGTCATTTTTAACCAAAAACATAATAAAGATTCAAATATACTTACACACCACAGAGTCTGGTGGCCTTTGTAATAATTTAGCAAAGTTTACCTACCGTGATTTGTGGCTTTTACTATCAAAACACTCAATCACAAAAACAAACAAACCTAAGATTAATCTGATAAAATTAAATAGAAGTCAAGGGGGGAAAAAAATGAAAGAAAACAAAAGGATGAGTGAAACCGCCATGTGTAGGCCCAGGAGGTACTGTGAGAAGGGAGGGAAGGTGCAATGAGAGGACCTTTACTGTCCTTCCATCAATAACACGCTGGTCTCATGCCCTCAAATTCTAACCAGCAGGGACTGTGAAACAAGATCACGGTTGCACTAGTTTTAAGATACATTATCAAGACACAAAAGGAACCACGGTGCTGCTACAGGGAAAGTAAACTGGTACAAACTTTCTAGAATCTAAAAATGTATGACTCACTAGTTAATTTTTACGTTTTATACTCAAGCAATAATCAGAGATGCAGACTAAAACTTACATACAAATATATTTATCACAATATTATTCAAAACAACAATGGGGATTAAATAAGTTATGATGCACTTATATGGTAGAACACTAATGCAGCCATTTAAAATCTTATTTCTGAAAAAAATTTAAGGATGAAAACTCATATTCTTTTCTTTCTTTTTTATTTTAAATTATATGTGCAGAAAGTATGTACATACAGAAAAATAAATGGATAGAAATACACCAAAATGTTACAGTGGTTATCTCTGAATGGCAGAATAATAGGATAACTTTCATTTTTGTCTATCATTTTCCGTACTTCTCAAATTTTCTAAAATAAACATGGATTGCTTTTACAACAAGATCCCCTTCAAAATGTTTTTAAAATAATTACCCACAGTAAGAGAGCGATGGCTAGAGTTAAATCCATTAAAAAGTGTTAACATAAATTTCCGTTAAAGATGTCACTTAGGTGCTTACAACTCAATCTGAATGCATTAAAGCCAAAATTTCTATTTTATTTTTACTCTAGTAATGCTATCTTAATCTAAGTATTGGTTTTTTACTTTTCAAAATGTTTTAACATAAATTACTGTTTAATCCTCACAACAGCCCCGTTAGTAAAAGGTACACTTCCCCTTGTTTCAGCAGCTTATATTCCTGAAGTATGTATTTGTTTTGTGGGGAGGGGAGGTAAGTATTTCACCAAAACTTCCTAAATAACTGCTGCAACATGGAAGACAAGTGAAAAGTGTGGCCCAAGTGGATAGTAGGCGAGTAACGAGAACCAAGCTGGTGAGAAGGAAGCAGAGCGAAGGTGGACTCAGAGCTCGGACTGTGCTGGATGGGAACCGAAGCGATGACGGTGAGGCGCAGGACTCCACCTCCAGTTCCATTAGTCGCCCGGCTCCTCACCTAACTACACAAACAACGTCCAGTCCTATTTCGTACCTCTCGCACCGCCTGTCCTCCAGCTTGCACTCATCCCCTCTGCCCATCCTGCCATTCAGAGCCTAGGAGCCCCCAGCCCTTCAAACTCCATGCGGACGGACAACCACAGTCCACAAAAACCACAGTAACTGTTTTTCATCAAAATTTGAAATGGTTATTTTATATAGTGAATGTCAATACGGTCATATCATAAGGCATAAATATAAACGCTCTTCAGCACACATTCTGGTAGATACAACTGCTTCTAGCCATTCCTCTGTTACCCTTGGAGTAGCAAACTCACTAGAAAATCCCACCCAAAATTAATAATAATTAAGAAAGCAGAAGTTGTCATTGTTGCTTAAACCATACAAGTGCCTGAGCAAGCAAAACGTCCAAACACATCCCACCCCTGCATACTGCAGGCATTTACCTGCTTACATAACAAAAAAAAAAAATTTAAGAATTTAAGCTATCTCTTATGAATGAATTTTAAGCTTCCAGTCTTCAAAGACTGATGGTAATAGGACATAGAGGGTCATATCAGCACCACACTTTCATAACCTTTTAGAATGAGGAAGTGGAAGACAGAGAGGTGGAATCATCAACTCATCGTTGAAGGATGCATGGAAAAAAGAACATTTTAAATTACCCTAAACAGAGCAGCTTAAAAACACTAGCATACACTCATTTTCACTATTGGCAACAATCAGGGGGAAAATCCTAAAAATAAAAATGCTGAGCCTGTAGAAAAATATAATAAATGTTCAATATTTTTAAACAGTCTTTGAAACAAACCTGCTTAATACTCAAGAGAGATGGTTCTCCCGCAGGTCTCTGTTCCAACCTTAACTTGAGACATTCATGTATGACGTTCAGAAGGACACGACAGAGGACTAAGAAGGCAGGTTCGAATGAGGGTAAATCCATGGACTTTAGTTCATCCCAAGAGACAGTGCTGCACTTCTGCTCCGAGGAAGGCGGCGTCCTGGACAACTGCACATAATCAGAACCCCACATGGGATCCGGAAATTCAGAAAACTGTAACACAAATTCAACAAAGCTTACAAGAGCATCCAGGAGAACTTCCTACAGTTGTAGTTATAAACTATTATTCTCTATAGTTTGCTGACAAACCTATAAAAATCATAATTTTACAGGAAAAATAATCTTTAGAATAATTCACCATTTTCAACTGAGACCTAAAAAGCTCTAAAAGTATTAGAAAACCATAACAAGAACTAAAATGAAATTGTAATATTTTTATCAAAAAAGTATAGTAGGAAAAGAACCAAGTTCACCTTTTTCATCATACATTTTATCATACTTAAAATAATCAGAGCATTTAGTTTTAAGGCTATACACAGTATTATCCACAACTATCTCTAGACTGACAAAACCAGAGAATTAGTAAATTTGAGAAAAGATTACAAAACCAGGTAGCCATTTGTGTAAACATAAAAACTAGTGGGTTTAACCAAGTCTTTTGTCCATTTGTTCTCCTGAGCTATACCAAAGGAGGCTGAAAGAGAAAAATTCATAAAACTAACCTGGCTGGTCCCACTCAAATATATGTTATTTGATGTTTTCTAGGAATCCTACTGTTGCTCACCCATTCACACAGTCATCCCCATCAAACTCCTTATGCTTTTCCCCATAAAATGGCAGATTTGGAGATTTCTCAGTGTTCTTAAACCTCTGGCAACATCATCCTGACCAATCATTCAAAGGTCTTGCCTTCTCCTTCTATTGAGAAAACTGAAGCCATCAAAATTTGAAAATCTCAACTTTTCTTCAGTTTAAAACATCACCAATTTAGTTATTGTGCCTCCAAATGTCACTCATATCTGTGCTCCCTGTCATTGAATGAACTCTTAACTGGTCTCCCCCACTCACATTCTTTTATGTTCAACACATATTTATGCATTTAAATTAATACATACTTTAGTTTCCCGTAACAGGCAAGAATTTCTAAAATAGCTGCATAATTTTTAAAATGGTTACTTGTGATAAATGTGGTCAGGGTTAAGACATGTCTGTTTAAAAGCTTTAGGCAGTATAAATGCTTGTTTCTTCTGGTGTGGAGAACGACATCAGAAAAAATATTTATTTAGAGCTCTACAGAATTCAGCAAGCTTTCTAGGATAAAATTCTAAAGAATTCTTTCGGCATTCTCTGTAGTTCCAGCCTGTTGACCCATCTGCTTCAGGCTCACTGGGAAGGGACAATCCCTCCTTCTCAACAACTGCGAGACAACACTGCCTGGAGGACCAGCAGCCACGCCGGCCTACACAGCTGCTGAGGAGACAGATTCCTGCTGGTGTTGCCTGGGGCGTCAATCCCCATCCAGACAAAGAGGAACAGACATCAAAAAACTCCTGAGCACAGAAGAGGGGACAGCAGTTTGAACTAGGGACACCAACGTGAAGAATCAGAAAAGCTGACGGTGATTGAATGTAGGACACAGGAGACAACGACAAAAATACTCTAATGCAAGATCTCATTAAAGTCCTCTGGAAAAAAAAAAAAGACCAAGATTTCTGAAATAAATTCCATAAAGGGAGTGAAAATAGAATGAATGCTGTCAAAGTCTGAATAATAATTTAGAAATTAACTGCAGAAATGATCACTATAAGCCAGAGCAAAAGAAAAAGGAATAGAAATTTTGAGTGAAAAATAAGAGAAATGGAGAGCAGACCTAGGAGCTGTAACAGAAGAATAATAGGAGTTCCAGAAAGAACAAAAGGAAGAGGTGGAGGAGAGCTTTTTGCACAGTCAAGATATCACTAATGTGTAAAGAAGAAGGGGAAAAAACCTCTTTGAATGGGGAAGAACCCAAAGTACAATTCATTTACCTTCTCTAAAAAACTACCTGAGGAAGAACAGGAGAGTCTGGTCAAATGAAAATTGGATCAGAATAAAGATCTCAAGACAGAAAAAGAAAAATGCCCAAGGAAGTGAGAAGCCATGAATCTCGAAGAACGTATACAGGCAGATACAACTCTATGGTGATAATTTGGTTAAGGACTATAATTCAAGTTAGCAAGGAATACTGGAAACTGAAAAAAATAAGAAAGCATACTGTGAGGAAAAACCTGGATCTTAAACTCCCAATTATTTTAATAAAACACAGGGAGAGAGGAAAGGGGTAATAAGGTGCAAGAATGGCCTATTTGTTATTCTTTCATTCCAGTGAGAAATATAGTATTAAATGTAGTATAAAATCCCTGAACAATCCAATCAAACTGAAGAGATTCAATAATGTAGGGACATTAATAAAAACTCAATGTAATTACAATCATAATCGCAATGGCATTTTGTGTGGGTTAATAAATTTATTAAATAAAGTTCAGGTGTAAGAAAGTAATGTACAAAAATAAAAACAGCTCAGAAACTTTTGAAAAGAAAGAATGTATGGGAAGAACTGCCCTACACAATGCCAAACCTTACTAATAAACCTACTGTATTTAAAACAGAAAAGTTCTGGCACAGTAATAAACAGAGCAATAGAGCAGAGAAATATATCCAATTACCTATGATAATTCAGAATATAAAAAAGGCAGGCAGTTCAAGAAGTTGAAAAATAACAGATAATCCAATGAGTATTTTAGGGAATTAAATAAAGAATAAATACATCCTTCCCTTACCCTACACACTTATGCCTCACATTATTTTTTTAAATTAATTAATTTATTTATCTTTGGCTGCATTGGGTCTTCGTTGCTGCGCGTGGGCTTTCTCTAGCTGTGGCGAGTGGGGGGCTACTCTTCGTTGCGGCGTGCAGGCTTCTCATTGCGGTGGCTTCTCTTGTTGCAGAGCACGGGCTCTAGGCGCGTGGGCTTCAGTAGTTGTGGCACGTGGGCTCAGCAGTTGTAGCTTGTGGGCTCTAGAGCACAAGCTCAGTAGTTGTGGCGCATGGGCTTAGTTACTCCGCGCATGTGGGATCTTCCCGGACCAGGGCTCGAACCCGTGTCCCCTGCATTGGCAGGCGGATTCTTAACCACTGTGCCACCAGGGAATCCCAACCTCATGTTATTACAATTAATCATTTTTTTAATTACATGGCTATTTTAGAAATTTTTGCCTGTTAAGAGCAACTAAAGTACAGTCATCCCTCAACGTCCATGGGGGATTAGTTTCAGGACCCCCTGCTGATACCAAAACCCCTTATATAAAATGGTATAGTATAGCCGGCCCTCAGAATCTGCGGGGTCGCATCCATGGATTTCAATTTGATCTGTGGTTGACTGAATCCACAAATGAGGAGCCAGTGGATATGGAGGGCCGACTCTAAGTATTAATGTAAATATAAAAATATATGTTGAACCTATATATTTTGAAAAAGAGATTCCAAATGTTTTAGAACCTAAACACAGAGCTATACCTTAGGTTAAACCATATAAAATTACCATTTTTGTCAATCAAAAATGATCAAGTAGTGGCAATTTGACAGGTCAACATGATAAAAAGATTTCTGAAAAGACAGTGATGACAGTAGGATTTCAATTTCCCTTAGTTTCCCCACAAGGACAGAATGACTAAGACAACAAAATCAGAACTCCATGAGACACATTTACAATAAAACTAGGTGAAAGGTAACTTCATGAACCCCAAAATAGAAAGGGGGAGGGAAACAGATAGTCCCTGGACCCATGTGATACCTCATACCCACACACCACACCCAACCAGTACCCCAGATCCCTATCAGCATTTGTACAGGGGAAACAGAGGGGATTAACGGAGTGTCTGATGGGGCTAAAGGGACAAATTCCAAAATTACCAATGAATACTCAATAGAAAGCTCACTGCTTCTATTTGAGGGCTTCCTGACACTGGGAATGATTGTGGCACCAATTCCTGAGTGAAGTCAATGGGTGGGCAATAAGGTCTGAAGGGGCTAAAGTGGTTTACATCCCCAAAACTCTTGAAACTCTCAGCCAAAATTTCCTTCCAGGACAAAGCTCCACACCCAGAAGAAACTGCTGGGGTGAAATCCAACTGAACAGTAAAGGACAACAGAGGTAAAGGAAAGAGAAGGGCCAGAAACAGGGGGAGAGGAACACAGCCAGGAGACCTCAAAAAATAAGAGACGTATTACTTATCAATTCAGGAGAGCTTAAAGCATAAACCTGAACGCTTTCCTAACTCTCTCTTTTCTTAAAGTTCATAAAAACAAATATCATGTTTAAAAATGAACAGGAGAAAAGGATTGTGTTAGAATCCAATACATGGTTATTTTAAGGAAATAACTGTGAGAGAGAATAAGAGAGAGAATTGAGAGAGAATAAGGAGCAGAATAACCCTACAGACAATGAACGCATGCCAAAAAGACATGCCCACTAAGCAGATGAGACAGTGACCTGATTCTCAAAATATGCTAAAAGAAATTTTTAAAATCTTAGAAAATATAAAAGAACAACACAAATTTGAATTAGAAACACTCACAAACCAAATGAAAGAACTCAGAAAATAATTCTTCAAAAATTGTAAATCATTTCAAAAATAAAAAACTACATGGAACACAAGAGCAAATAAACAAAAGAGATAATGCCTTCACAGAAATATGAGGAAGAAAATTTTATTTAAAAAAAAAGAAAAGATTTGAAACGAAGTGAAAGAGAAGATAGGCAAAGTAGATCCAGAATACATACGGTAGTGGTTCCCAGAGAAGAAAACCAAACCAATGAAACAGAAAAAATTAAAACATAAAGAAATTCACTTGAGAGCTTCCCTGGTGGCACAGTGGTTGAGAATCTGCCTGCTAATGCAGGGGACACGGGTTCGAGCCCTGGTCTGGGAAGATCCCACATGCCGTGGAGCAACTGGGCCCGTGAGCCACAACTACTGAGCCTGCGCGTCTGGAGCCTGTGCTCTGCAACAAGAGAGGCCACGATGGTGAGAGGCCCGCGCACCGTGATGAAGAGTGGCCCCCGCTTGCCGCAACTAGAGAAAGCCCTCGCACAGAAACGAAGACCCAACATAGCAATCAATCAATCAATAAATCTTTAAAAAAAAAAAAAAAAGAATCTCCTACTATAAAGGATTAAAAAAAAAAGAAAAGAAATTCACTTGAATCAAAAAAAAAAAAGATAAAAACAAAACAAAACCCTGAAACTATATATTGAAAGGACATCATGTATTCAAAAATATCAATGTGGAAAAACCAGCACCAAGTAAAACTAGTGGAATTTAAAGAAAGACAATCTTTTAGGTATCCAGGTTATAAGTAAATTAATTAAATAAATAAACCAAGGTTCTTTTAAATGGAAACAAAAAAATCATATTGTCATCAGACTTTGCAATCTCAATGTTTCATGGCAAAAGACAATGATTAACATATACTAAGTTTATTCGGGGAAAAAAATATAAGCCAAATATTTTATGGCCAGCCAAACAGACTTTCAGGTATACATGTTGCAACTGTTAGGAATATCCAAGAACTCATGAAACATAATTTTCATGAGCCCTTACTGAGGAATCTGCTAGGGAATTAGTGTCACCCAACCACAATGACTCAAGGGACTCTGATATGAGATCTAAAAAGGAGCCTTAAAACAAAAGACCAAAACTATGTATCTAAATCTAAATCTCTATCTATCCATCCACCCATCCGTCCACCATCCACCCACCCATCCATCCACCATCCACCCACCCACACACTACTGTAGAACTAAGACTAGGTTAAGTGATAACTGTAAGGGAGAAAGTACTGTCAATAATGGTTACATGACCTAACGAGGTAGATACACCACAATTATCAAAATCTGGGGAGGAAGAGGAGGGCATATGAAATGTCTTAGCATTTCATTGGAAATAAAAGAAAATTACTTCAAATGAGAACCTGGGTTAAAAAAAGAAAAGGATAATTATAATATACCTCACAGCTGGGAACCAACAAATAACAACCAAAAAATGGGGGGGTGGGAGAGACACTAAGTGCATTACATAAAGACAATGAAACAATGATAACCTTAAGGGGTAAAAATAAGCCTGTCATATATTAAAAATAAATAAGGAAAGAAAATTGCATACACAAGCTTTATACTAAAAACATGTTAGAATAAAACCATTTTTTTAAAGCTTAACTATCCCTATCAGAGAAACCAGGCTTCTTTGAAAATATATTATTCCACAGATTTTTCTCTTAAAACCAAGTGTTTTACATAATTTTGGCAAAAATTAAATTTAAAAAGCAACACCTAAAAATAAAAAATTAAATTAAAAAAATCTATGAGTGGATAAACAAAATGTATGGTATTTCCATACAATGTAATATTATTCAGCCATAAAAAGGAATGAAGCACTAATACATATGATAATAAATAAATAATATGAATACATTATGCTAAATGAAAGAAGCCAGTCACAAAAGACCACATGTATGATTCCATTTATATGAAATGTCCAGAATAGGCAAATACAAAGAAACAGAAAGTAGATAAGCAGTTGCTTAGGGCTGAAGGTGATAGAGGGATTGTGGAGGTGACAGCTAAAGAGTAAGGGGCTTATTTTAGGGGTTATGAAAATGTTCTAAAATTAGACACCAGTAATGGTTGCACAACTCTGAATATAGTGTAAAAACTTCTGAACTGATCACTTTAAAAATCATGAATTTCATGGTATGTGAATTGCCTCATAAAGCTGTTATTTCAAATATACAACAACAAAAAAGAAGAGGCTCTAACTGTATGTCTAATTAGTGGCATAACAAAGGGAAGAATCATTCGAGTGTCTTTAAAACACTGTAATTTGATGTTATATCCCTAAAGGGTTGTACCACCTTAAGGATGGGGAAAAAAATCTTAAACTGTTTTTCAGTAACCACATTGTTGATGGTGTTATTCTGAGATTACTGTGAGTGTACTTTGGAATGTGTATGACACTCGAATGCTATCATTCCTGGTAATTTTCAGTGTAAAAGAAAAGTCAGAAGAGATTAAGTAAAAATCTGAAATCCTGAATTTGAATTGTTACTGTCAGTATGTACTTATTATATATATTGAGTGCGTGTTCTTCTGACTACTGAAGAGAACTAAAACAAGGACCATTTCAGTTCCAATGAGCAATGCTGGTGCCCAGATTGTGGGCCTGAAATACTATTTCCCAGTAAACGGAATGAGGGTTCCTTGAAGATACACCAGATTCCCAACCTGGAGTAAATGTACAATATAAGCCTAAAACAGCTTGTTATATCAGATATCAAAGACTATTCACTAGGGTCGTGAAGTAAGGACTTAAGCCAACTTGAATATGTTCCCATTGGCCAAAGATGGGACAATGTGAATATCAGTTACCATAATTACTTCAATGGATTACAATAATGAAGTCAGTGAATTGAAACATATAAAATATGTTTCAATTCATGAGTTCAAATATTAATAAAAAAATTAGTTGGTCACCAATAAATCAACTCATTACTTTGAAAAATGATAAATAAAAGGGAAAGAATCAAGCATATTTATCCTGCCATTTCTGTTCAGTTATTTCACTGGGTTACCAAATAATGGATGAGGACAGTTTCTCTTTAAAACAATATCTAATTAATAAAGCTACTAGTAAAGAAGAAGAAATGAGAGAATTAGAATATCATCACTTTTCAATCTTTAATGAATTAAGAGATCTAGGCAATGATCATCAACCACTACTGTCTCAAATAGACAGTCAGACATTACATGTGTCCTAATGAAGTAGTGTTAACCAGTTAACAAATCAATCAAGATCCTGACTCTGATTAGGCCACCAGACCATACAGTTAATTCACAGAGAACACAGAGAAAAAAGAAACATTGTAAAAGATCAGTTGGAGGTACAATCATCAAAATTCAGACTGGGGGAGACTCTACAGAATAAAGGACCCAACTTCTTCAATAAATATCAATATATGGCAAAAAAGGGAGGGGGACCTACAGATTTAAAAAGACTTAAAAAATATAATGAACAATTACCATGTGTAGACATTACTCGCAAACTGATTCAAGCTGTAAAATATTTTTTTAAAAAACCATGACAGTAATGTACAACAGAAATATGAACATGAGCTTGAAATCTGATGATATCAAGAAGTTTTTGCTATTTCTTTAGGTGTGATAATGGTATCGTGGTACATTTATAAAACATGCCCTCGTCTTTCAGAGAAATATATTGAAATATTTAAGGATAAAATATGATGATATCTGAGATTTTCTTCAAAGTGATTGAGGAAGGTGTCAAATGGTAGTAGGTACTGGCCATGAGTTAATAACCATGATGCTGGAATACAGATTTGAGTAGGTTCATAGTGTTATTGTTTGTTTGGCATACGTTTAATATTTTCCGTAACAAAATTGTTTTAACTATGTAAAAAGAATAAGCAAAATATATAGGAGAAATTTTTTATAATCTTGGAGTACACATAAAATAAGGTGACCATAAAACAGTATGACTACATAAAAAGTTTTAAAATTCTTTCCAGTGAAAAGCATCATGAAGTTAAAAGACAGTTTGGAAGAAAATATTTACAGCCATAATAGAAAAATGAATAATATACATAAAACATAAATAGTTCCAACAGATCAATAATTTTAAAAAACAGAAAATGAACACAACAAATGAAAGAAAATTCAAAGAAACGTCAGTGGGCAATAAACATGACAACAAACTCAATGTCACTAAAAATGAGGGAAGTTAAAGATATAAATGAAATTATAGATTTCCCTGATTATGGCTGCAAAAATGAGGGAAAATGGGATTTCTCCTACACTGTGGGGGAAAGCACACATTAGTACTACAACCTTTTTGGGGAGCAATCTGGCACTATCTAGGAAAGATTTAAATGTGCATATCCTATAACCTAACAATTCCATTTTAACTAACCATTCTTACAAGAAGAACAGACTATGTTCATAAAGGGGTATGTACAAGAATATTTGTGGTTTTATTTTTTATAACCATATAAGTGTCCATTCAGAGTGAAATGGTTATAATCATGGGGGAAATGCAAATCAAAACCACAATGACATATCACCTCACACCTGTTAAAATGGTTATGATCAAAAAAACAAGAAATAACAAGTGTTAAAGAGGATACAGAGAAAAAGGAACCCTTGTGCACTGTTGGTAGGAATGTAAACTGGTACTGCCACTATTGAAAATAGTATGGCAGTTCCTTAAAAAATTAAAAATAGAATTACCATATGATATAGCAATCCCACTCCTGGTTATTTATCTGAAGGAAATGGTTATTTATCTGAAGGAAATGAAAACACTAACTCAAAAAGTTATGTGCACCCCCATGTTGACTGCAGCACTATTTACAACAGCCAAGACATGGAAGCAACCTAAGTGCCCAATGAGGAATGAATGGATAAAGAAAATGTGGTATGTACACACACACACACACACACACACACACACACACGAATATTATTCATCCATAAAAAAGAAGGAAATCTTGCCATTTGTGACAACATGGATGGACCTGAAGGGCGTCATGCTAAGTGAAATAAGTCAGAAAGAGAAAGATAAATACTGTATGATCTCACTTATATATGAAACAAAAAATAAACAAAAAATGAACTCATAGATACAGAAAACAGATTGATGGTTGCCAGAGGCAGAGGGTAGAATAAAAAAAAGAGTGAAATAGTTAAATAAGTGATGTTAACACTCATGTAATGGAATAGCATGTAGTTCTCAAACGGAATTGAGGTAGAGCGACACACACCAATATGGACAGATCCAAAGCAGAGAATATATGGGGGGAGGGGTGTACCCACCAGTCATGGAATAAATATAGCATTATCACGTGGGGGTTTTTTGGAAAAAAAATTATCTGCATTATATACCAAAGATATATATTCATAAGCACAAAAAGGTTTAGAAGATATAAACCAAATGATTACTCTGAGCAGAGGTACAGGATAAACAGCAACTTTGTTTCCTTATATACTTCAAGAAATGAGTAAAACAAAAGAAAGCAAATTGTTTTATAAAATGAAGGATGAGATCAAAACAGTCTTTATGTTACCCTTCAAAAGTTAGTTTCTAGGGCTTCCCTGGTGGCGCAGTGGTTGAGAATCTGCCTGCTAATGCAGGGGACACGGGTTCGAGCCCTGGCCTGGGAAGATCCCACATGCCGCAGAGCGGCTGGGCCCGTGAGCCACAACTGCTGAGCCTGCGCGTCTGGAGCCTGTGCTCCGCAACGAGAGAGGCCCGCGCATCGCGATGAAGAGTGGCCCCCGCTTGCCACAACTGGAGAAAGCCCTCGCACAGAAACGAAGACCCAACACAGCCAAAATCAATCAATCAATCAATCAAACATATGCATCTGATTCAAGATCCTCATTAAAAAAAAAAAAAAAAAAAAGTTAGTTTCTATACTTCTATACTGGGGGTCATATCACCTACAGGGCCTGGTGGGGCTGTAAATGAGTGCGCAAGGGCGGGTGACGGGAAGAGAGTAAGACATCATGGGCACCGTGCAAAGCTGGAGCGAGCACACCAGGTGCTACCACGTGGGGATGGGGCCCACTGTGAACAGACCTCCCAGTATCTCAAGGAAAACAAAAATCAGGATTTTCATGTGAAATCTTCTATTCTTTTAAATGCTAGCTACTAAGTCAAAAAATATTTAAAGCACTGTGTGGGACAAAATATAACTTGGGGAGGCAGAATACTGTAATGATGAAGGGCAGGCTTTACAGCGAGCTCTGGTTTCACATCCTGGCCCTGCCACTTACTGGAGGTGCGACCTTGACCAAGTTACCTGACCAACCCCACTCCGTATATGAGTATTCAAGACCAGCTACTAGTCTTGTTGTTGCTGTCGTCATGGGATCCAGTTCCCCGCTGCAAGCTGAAGAGTTCTGCTCTACCTTTCATCTTTTTCATCTTACATCAAGTTTGATTCAGCTGGCTCACTGCAGTCAAAAATAATATAGTACAACTTCCTATTTTGCCTTGCGTAAGTATGCTTCCTTCAAGAAAACAAAAAACCTATAGGCAAATGAGGAAGCATGTGCTTGTTATCTGGCCACTTATTCAATTAAAAAGTTCATGTATGTTGGTGGGAATGTAAACTGGTACAGCTACCATGGAAAACAGCATGGAGTTTTCTCAAAAAACTAAAAATAGAACCACCATATGACGCAGCAATATATATTGTATATATATACAATATATCTGAAACAAAAACAAAAACACTAATTCGAAAGATACATGCACCCCAATGTTCATAGCAGCATTATTTACAATTGCCAAGATATGGAAGCAACCTAAGCGTCCATCAACAGGTGAACGGATAAAAAAGATGTGGAGTATATATATATACAATGGAATACTATCCAGCCACCAAAAAAGTGAAATTTTGCCATTTGCAGCAACATGGATGGACTTGGAAGGTATTATGCTAAGTGAAATAAGTCACACAGAGAAAGACAAATACTGTATGATATCACTTATATAAGAATCTAAAAAATACAACAAACTAGTGAATATAACAAAAAAGCAGACTCACAGATATAGAGAACAAACTATGTAGTGGCTACCAGTGGGGAGAATGGAGGGGGGAAGGACAACATGGGGGAAGGGGATTAAGAGATACAAACTACTATGTATAAAATAAATAAGCTACAAGGATATATTGTACAACACAGGGAATACAGTCAATATTTTATAATAACTATAAATGGAGTATAACCTTTAAAAATTGTGAATCACTATACTATACATGTGTAACAAATAATATTAGACATCAGCTATACTTCAATAAAAAATAATTCCCTCTACATACTGTAAAAAATAAATAATAAATAAAAATGAGTTAGGGCAGCTTTTTAAAAAAAGTTTATATAACTTTACTAATGAAATCAGACAGGTGATGATTGAAGCAAATAAAAATTAACTATGACAACTGTATTAATGAACACTGACCTTGAAGAGAAGGTAGGGGAGTACTGTAGCCTACTTAAGGTGTTTCCAATGGGCTGACTCTCAACTGCACTGGTGCTGGTCTGGATTCATATAAAGCACACTGGAGGTTAAAAATGTCAGTACTTATGTCCTACCTTGAGAGATTCTGACCTGCCCTATATCCAAGAAGGGTGAAGGTATGTGTATTTTTAAAAGCTCCCTGAGTAATTCTGATGTGCAGCCAGGTTTGGAAACCATTCGCATAAAGTCTGGTATCCCCAAATACTGGGTTTGAATCCCTCCAACAATCTACAGTTTCTGTGATTTGGGGCAAGTTATCTACTCTCCTTATCTGTAAAATATCGAAATAACAACAATGCCACTTCATTTGGTTGTTGTATCTAGCACATGGTAAGACAATAAATGATAGTTGTTATTATATATATATATATATATATATATATATATATATCTCCTAGTTTCTACATGCTTTACCAATTCTGAACATAAAAGACAACCTCTTCAAGGTTTCTTGTGCTTATGGGAAAAAATAGCATAATTATTGTTAGATCCAAAGACAAACAATATTTCATTGGCCGTTAAACTTATAATAATTACATGATCATTCTTAATTCAAAAAAAGTATTTAATAAAGTAAGCAAAAATCTTCCTAGAATTTGGAGTAATATGCATGGTAATATGTAATCAGTCAGACAGTTAATTTTTTTTGTATACTACATTAAAATATAATTTTTCATTTTATCTTCTCTTCCTCTAAAGATATATAAATTTCATGAGGTAAAGCAAAAAGGGAGGAGCATAAAATAACCATATCACAATCTATGGCTCAGATATTTTATGGGTATTTAGCATTTTAAATGCACAAAACCCAAAGAACTAACAACACAAAAAGTGACCTTTATAGTATATAAATTTTAAAATATCAACTAGGACACCAGGAGACCCCAGGACAGAACATAGACTGAGATAAATGAACCTAACTATATTACAAACGCATGGTATAACCTCACTGAAGAGGGTGAAGGAAAAGGTGCTGGCCTAACTAACTGTGGAAACCTGTGTTCTGTCTACATACTCTAAGGCTAAAGGCAAAAAGAACTGTACTTAACAATTCAACACTGTATTCTAGTTGGTAAATTTAGTCCTCACAGGGGTACTGGTTAGCAATTCTGAAACTACTTTACATGTCAATTAGGGTTGCACAAATATATAAATACACTGTGGGAATGGGAGCCAGGTTTCTCACTGCAAGAGAAATAAGTTACAATCAAGGCTAGGATGAAACCTGTGGTGCTGGATTAGCGCCAGAGACCTCAGTATGAACTCACATTTATTTTTAACAGACAGGTAGAAAGACAGATATAGAAGTAACTACAGGTCTGTGTGTATACATGGGTTAGAAGACATACCTGTATTTTCTAACTCTATCACTGAGAAGGCCTAGAAGCAATTGACACCCCAAGGGTAATGAACACATTCCGTGCCCAGATCTCCATTCCCAAAAACGATTCTCCAATAAAAGGTACCAGAACTCCTTAGAGAAACGGCTGATTTCAGGATTGGAACAGGGGAAATACAAGATGATGCCAAAAAGTAAGAAATTGCTCAAAAAGCAAAACCACACACACACACACACACACACACACACATACACACACAGGATGGGAGCATATCACAAGGATAAAGAAGTCACCTGAAAGAGCTCCAATGGCTAAAGCAGGAACAATTTGAGCAACAACAAAAAACAACAAGAGCATTGGACTATAATCCCAAATAAAAAATAAACATTTATGAGTCCATACTGAGATAAACAATTGAATAAAAAAATGGGAAAGAAGAGGCAAATCTTCACAGAAGAATTCCAAGTAATATATGCAGATACTCCCCACTCCCGGAGGTGGAGATTAATTCCTGTCTCCTTGAATGTGACTCACTTCTGAAGAACAGAGCGTGGACAGGGAAAACTAGTCACTTGTGGAAGAACCTGGCAGACACCACGTTAACCAAGTGATCAAGGTTAACATCAGCAGTGATAATATAAAGCCATGAGGGCGCTTTAACTCTGTGATTCTCATAACCAAGGCTAGTATTCCAGTCTGATCATGAGAAAACATCAGACAAATCCAAATTCAGGAACATTCTACAAGCCATCCAGGTCATGAAAAATAAGGAAAAACAGAAACTATCACAGATCAGAGGAGACTAGGAAGACACATCGATCCTGGAACAGAAAAGGGACATTAGTAGAAAAACAGAAACCCAAATAACATCTATAGTTTAGTTAACAGTATTTTGTACCAATGTTAGTATATTAATTTTGACAAATGGATCAGAGTCGAGTAAGATGTCAATATTAGAGGAAGCTGGATGAAGAGCATATGAAAACGCTATACTATCTTTGCAAGTTCCCTAAAAAATCTAAAATTATTCATGATTACAAGTGTACTAAAAAAAAAAGAATGCAATTGCATGGAGGTAGTTTTGACATGAAGGATAAATCTTTTATATATGTTTACATGGTTTCTTGTTTTAATCTTTAACCTAAAATTGAACTGTAAATAACATAACTAAACCCACAGCTACAGTAACTGTTGGGAAGGACACCTAGAAACTACTGGACTGAGATGATTCTTACTAAGTTTTAAGGAAGGTTGGGAAAGGTACTCTACAAGTAGTATCTGATGGAGAAGGAGTAGAAATCGGAGGCTAGAAAATCTCTATCATAGAGGGACACCAGCACATATTATTATGAAATGGCTATCAGACACATTCATTCCTAAGACTTGAGATCAACCATGCTTAGATTAGAGGAATGTATATTATAGCCAAGTGGGAGAAATAAGTAGGAACAACAAGATCCTGGGATGCTCTAAGTATCAAGGAAATAAGAAAACCAGGAAATAAATGAGTAAGCATGAGAAAGAACCAGGATCTTCTCTGGGTCCAAAAACAAAGAGGGAAAAAAGAAAAAAAAAAACAAAAAACAAAAAACACTTTCTCTCATTTTTGACTCTTACATTATGTTGTCCTTGCTGCCATGAATAAAATTTTGGCTGGCCTTGTTAGTTCAGTTGCTTAGATCTTCCTAAGTTTTATTTGATAGCCTGAGATTCATTTACAGCAGTTTCTCTAGATAATTATTTTCGAGATCAAAACAACTGTCTTAAAAAGTGAACTTCAGAAACCAACCCATTTGTTATTCAGAGACTGTGTATGTAATTAGAAACATGTCCTGGGACTTCCCTGGTGGCACACTAGATAAGAATGTCAAGAAAAATCTCAAATAAACAATCCAACCTTACACCTAAAGGAACTAGAGAAAGAAGAACAAACAAAACCCAAAGTTAGTAGAAGGAAAGAAATCATAAAGATCAGAGCAGAAATAAATGAAATAGAAACAAAGAAAACAATAGCAAAGATCAATAAAACTAAAAGCTGGTTCTTTGATTAGATAAACAAAATTGATAAACCTTTAGCCAGACTCATCAAGAAAAAAGAGGGAGAGGACTCAAATCAATAAAATTAGAAATGAAAAAGGAGAAGTTACAACAGACACCGCAGAAATACAAAGCATCCTAAGAGACTACTACAAGCAACTCTATGCCAATAAAATGGACAACCTGGAAGAAATGGACAAATTCTTAGAAAGGTATAACCTTCCAAGACTGAAGCAGGAAGAAATAGAAAATATGAACAGACCAATCACAAGTAATGAAATTGAAACTCTGATTAAAAATCTTCCAACAAAAGCCCAGGACCAGAAGGCTTCACAGGTGAATTCTATCAAACATTCAGAGAAGAGCTAACACCCTTCCTTCTCAAACTCTTCCAAAAAATGGCAGAGGAAGGAACATGCCCAAACTCATTCTACGAGGCCACCATCAACCTGATACCCAAACCAGACAAAGATACTACAAAAAAAGAAAATTACAGACGAATACCACTCATGAATATAGATGCAAAAATCCTCAACAAAATACTAGCAAACAGAATCCAACAACACATTAAAAGGATCATACGCCATGATCAAGTGGGATTTATCCCAGGGATGCAAGGATTCTTCAATATATGTGAATCATCAACGTGATACACCATATTAACAAACTGAAGAATAAAAACCATATGATCATCTCAACAGATGCAGAAAAAGCTTTTGACAAAATTCAACACCCATTTATGATAAAAACTCTCCACAAAGTGGGCATAGAGGGAACCTACCTCAACATAATAAAGGCCGTATATGACAAACTCACAGCAAACATCATTCTCTCAATGGTGAAAAACTGAAAGCATTTCCTCTAAGATCAGGAACAAGGATGCCCACGCTTCCCACTATTATTCAACATAGTTTTGGAAGTCCTAGCCACAGCTATCAGAGAAGAGAAAGAAATAAAAGGAATACAAATTGGAAAAGAAGAAGTAAAACTGTCACTGTTTGCAGATGACATGATACTATACATAGATAATCCTAAAGATGTCACCAGAAAACTACTAGAGCTAATCAATGAATTTGGTAAAGTTGCAGGATACAAAAATTAACGCACAGAAATCTCTTGCATTCCTATACACTGACAACAAAAGATCAGAAAGAGAAATTAAGGAAACAGTCCTATTCACCACCGCAACAAAAAGAATAAAATACCTAGGAATAAACCTACCTAAGGAGGTAAAAGACCTGTACTCAGAAAACTATAAGACACTGATGAAAGAAATCAAAGATGACACAAACAAATAGAGAGATATACTATGTTCTTGGATTGGAAGAATCAATATTGTGAAAATGACTGTACTACCCAAAGCAATCTACAGATTCAGTGCAATCCCTATCAAATTACCAATGGCATTTTTTACAGAACTAGAACAAAAAATCTTAACATTTGTATGGAGACACAAAAGACCCCGAATAGCCAAAGCAATCTTGAGAGAAAAAAACGGAGCTGGAGGAATCATACTCCCTGACTTCACACTATACTACAAAGCTACAGTAATCAACACAGTATGGTACTGGCACAAAAACAGAAATACAGATCAATGAAACAGCGTAGAAAGCCCAGAGATAAACCCACGCACCTATGGTCAACTAATCTGTAACAAAGGAGGCAAGGATATAAAATGGAGAAAAGACAGTCTCTTCAATAAGTGGTGCTGGGAAAACTGGACAGCTACAAGTAAAAGAATGAAATTAGAATACTCCCTAACACCATACACAAAAATAAACTCAAAATGGATTAAAGACCTAAATGTAAAACCAGACACTATAAAACTTAGAGAAAAACACAGGAAGAACACTCTTTGACATAAATCACAGCAAGATCTTCTTTGACCCACTTCCTAGAGTAATGGAAATAAAAACAAAAATAAACAAATGGGACCTAACAAAACTTAAAAGCTTTTGCACAGCAAAGGAAACTATAAACAAGATGAAAAGACAACCCTCAGAATGGGATAAAATATTTGCAAACGAGTTAATGGACAAAGGATTAATCTCCAAAATCTATAAACAGCTCATGCAGCTCAATATTAAAGAGACAAAAAGCCCATTTGAAAAATGGGCAGAAGACCTAAATAGACATTTCTCCAAAGAAGACATACAGATGGCCAAGAAGCACATGAAAAGCTGCTCAACATCACTAATTATTAGAGAAATTCAAATCAAAACTACAATGAGGTATCAGCTCACACCAGTTAGAATGGGCATCATCAGAAAATCTACGAACAACAAATGCTGGAGAGGGTGTGGAGAAGAGGGAACCCTCTTGCACTGTTGGTGGGAATGTACATTGATACAGCCACTATGGAGAACAGCATGGAGGTTCCTTAAAAAACTAAAAATAGAATTACCCTATGACCCAGCAATCCCACTACTGGGTATATACCCAGAGAAAACCATAATTCAAAAAGACACATGCACCCCCATGTTCACTGCAGCACTATATACAATAGCCAGGTCATGGAAGCAACCTAAATGCCCAGCGACAGACGAATAGATAAAGAAGATGTGGTACATATCTACAATGGAATATTACTCAGCCATAAAAAGGAATGAAACTGGGTCATTTGCAGAGACGTGGATGGACCTAGAGACTGTCATACAGAGTGAAGGAAGTCAGAAAGAGAAAAACAAATGTCGTATATTAGACGCATATATATGGAATCTAGAAAAATGGTACAGATGAACTGGTTTGCAAGACAGAAATAGAGACAGATGTAGAGAACAAACGTATGGACACTAGCAGGGAAAGCAGTGGGTGGGGGGGGGTATGAACTGGGAGATTGGGATTGACATTATACACTAATATGTATAAAATAGATAACTAATAAACCTGCTGTATAAAAAAAATTAAATTAGAAAAGAATCCACCTGCCAATGCAGGGGACACAGGTTCAATCCCTGGTCCAGGAAGATCCCACATGCCACGGAGCAACTAAGCCCGTGTGCCACAACTACTGAGCCTGCGCTCTAGAGCCTGTGAGCCACAACTACTGAGCCCGTGTGCTGTAACTACTGAAGACAGTGTGCTCTGGAGCCTGCATGCCAGAACTATTGAGCCTGCGCGCTCCAACTACTGAAGCCTGCGCACCTAGAGCCCGTGCTCCGCAACAAGAGAAGCCACCGCAATGAGAAGCCCGCACACTGCAACGAAGAGTAGCCCCCGCTCGCCGCAACTAGAGAAAGCCCGCGCGTAGCAACGAAGACCCAATGCAGCCAAAAAAAAAAAAAAAGAAACATGTCCTGAGAAAATGAATTTACAGAAGCTAGGGAGCTATAATGTTATCTAATTTTTAACAAACTATTAAGGCTGTTTATGATATTCATATTATTAAAACAATCTGCAAACAGAATTTTTTTAGTATCACTAGTTGCATTTTTAAATTTAAAGATATTGAAATATAATAATAATTTTTAAAGGAAAACTGTTTTATAAAGCATGTTTACAAGCCAAGGAGAATTAAATATTAGATATGTTAGTTATAAACACAAGTTGTAAGTAACTTAATCATAAGAAATAAAAATATAATCATAGATAAGAGCAATCAAATATCATGAGTATAATTCTTCTTTTCTACAAAATCCTTCAACTATATTCATTCATATTATCACATAAGCCATAAAAACTGTGCAAAACAGAAGATATGTAGTGGGCACAATCTATAGTACCAGCTGGTCAAGATGTTTCTAACAATTAAGAATGAAAATTGTCCTCAAACCTAAAAGGTTATCCACTGCTTAAAATGTATGCCCTTAAAAATGTACAATTATTTGGCAGAGATTAAAAAGTAAAATACATTTAAAAAATAAAAATACAGACTTGTCTAGCCCCTACTGACTTACAGTTAGTTTCAAGGGGGGAAAAAAAAGTGTAACAACACTTCTTAAAAAAAATAGTTTATATTTGACTTCTATAGCATTTTACTATTTATACAAGTATCTTTTCAAGCCTCACAACAACCCTGTGAGGTAGGTAGGGAAGTATTATTATACCCATTTTACAGATGTGAAGACTTACGGTCAGAAAGATTGTCATTGACATTAAGATATGTGGTGAGAAAGAGTAGCATCAAGGAATGGAATCCAGTTATTTGACTTCAAAATTGTGGCTCTTTCCCAGACATACTTAGTAAAAAGACTAAAACAAAACAAAACAAACCCAGAAGGGGAGTGTACATACATTCATTTACATTTGTATACATACACTTCGCCTTATAGAAATTATGTCCCTGAAATAGGAATAAAAATAAAGTCTTACTTTCCCATTGAGTTAATTATAATTTGGAGGCTTATTTTTTATTAGTTTGGATTAATCTCCAATACAGAAGAATTTTAGCTCTTGGTTATTCTTTCATTATTTTACAAACACAACATTTTATAAACCAAAATTTGAAACAAGAGGGGCTTCTGTACTGCATTTTTTTTTTGAAAAGTAAAAAATCTCAAATAATTCTAATAAACATCTTTAATTCACACACTTTGAATGTGTATGTATTTCTTTTTTTTCTATAACAAGGATAACTTTCTCATTCAGTTAAATCTCAACTGGTCAAACCAAAGGCATTCAACTTTGATAGGAATGCAAAGCTATGGGCTACCTCATCATCTTTTTTCAGCAAGGGTTCTAATAGAAAATGCAGTGCGCTCATTCTCTATCTCTTTCTTGCTCCAACACATCTAATGGATGCAAAGCTCAGCAGCAGTGATTCACTGCCACAGAGGGTCCTCAGGGGAGAGGAAGACAGTCTGGGAGAGCGAGCGTTAACGCAGTTTTAAGAAGCCCTGACACGTCTCCCTGAGCCCTCACCATAAGCTCCTCTCTCCTAGGAGAACCAGTGAATCAAAGATGAGGTAATAATGCCAGGACTTTTTCACTGCTATTACTTCAAAAACAGTCCTTCATAATAACAATTAATCAACCCCGTCCTGTCCATAGGTGTCCTTGTTAGAACCTAACCACTCTCCAGCCAAAAACCTAAACTAAAGTAAGCTATTCACCTTCTGAAGCATATGCCAAATCTTTACTACATATCTAGTTCTGCTCTACTGACTTTGAAACTTGCACTATAATAAATTCTTATTATAAAATAGTCATTCATGGACTAAGAGGGAAAAACATTATTTGCCCTAATAAAAAGATGTACATAAAAAATCATTCAGAGTCAAAATACTGCTCAAAGAAAATTCATTTTTGAGATTTCTAATCAAAATAATACTCAAAGTAAACTAACCTCTTAACAGCTACAAAGTATTGATTCATTCTGCAAACATCCGGCTATATTATATGAACACCTGACCCCTTCTCCTAAGGGTTCATAATCTGGCCATCAGATTAAAACTTCAAATTCTGCAAATTCAGGTTCTCTTCCAATGTTTCCCATCTTAAGGAATACCTTCAGTTTTATCATCTGACTCCACAGCAAGCCAGATTGTGTAATAAACCAAAGTTTAAAAAAAGTAAAAGTATATACGATATGTATGTGTTTAGCTATTAAAATTTAGAATCACAGCCCTACTCACGTAATTAGGGATCTCAAAGATCTGGGTGCTTTTGGTTTTTGCCAGATGAACATGCAAACTCACCACAACAGAAAAATTGCTTATACTCTTTCACTCTCAAGAACAATATCCAACAGTATGCCCCTTTCTAGTTTTACCACCCTTAATGGTAAAGAATTTCTGAGATATAAAGCTATTAAAACCAAGTCTGTACTATTTTCAAATCAACTCCTCTACTAGACATACTCCTCTCACAAAAATCTTCTCATATCGAAACATGTCTTTGATAATAATACTTCCCTTAAACTTGCAGCAACTACACTAAACACTGTAACCTTACCAAATAGTGTATACTTTTCCCGTTTGATCATTCTTGGCCTTCTCTGTAATTCATCTCTCTTTAAAATCCAGTGACCAAAACTGGACATGCAACTCAAAAGGAAGTAAGCTATTGCAAAGAATAGAGAAAGAACTATATCCATGACCTTGGATGCCATACTCGTTTAAAAATATTTTAGCATCATGTTGACTTTTTTACTGACTCATATTCAGCTTGTGGTCACCCATGATTATGGCTTTCTTCCCTCTTTATTTATACCTAGCCTGTCCTTCTCCATCCTATATTTAATCGTTGGATTTTTTTCCCTCCACACACTTAATTCACTCAGTTTCATATAGTTTTCACAGATCCACTTTCCCTTTTATCACAGTGCTTTATAGAAACGTTTAAATCTGCAATTTATAATAACTACCATTTATGCCTTAAAAATATCAAGACTATGAACACAACTTTGTAAATCCACTATACTTCAATGAAAAAAAAACAAGACCATGAAAGTACATATTATATATAACACAACATACATTGTAATTTACAAGTAATAGTGGAACTAAGGACAAGATCATACTATTGCCTACCGGAAACCTACCTCCACTGGATGGTCACTCTTTACCAGTGCTATACGTGCCCTTTGCAAGGAACCATCCATCAGCTTGTGAAGTCTTAAAATTAACTTTCTTAACCCCATCTGCTTCAGTGCTTTGTCTACAAATGGTCTATAAATAGAAGTCAGACAATGTCTACTAAAGCCTGCTTCTGTGCTGCAGTCTGGTGTTCCCCAGCCAACAGAATCGTCCTCAGATTCAAGCCTCTCGAGCTTCTTAGTTACGCAATCCGGTGACTGGATGTTGAAACTGTTGTCAATGGGCTGCCTGGTTTCTGGTCCCCTTGGATCAGAGATTCGTTCTTCTTCACTCTCATCCGTACTGCTTTCCAACTCTTTCAATTCTCCTTCTGTGTCATCACCCTCATCTTCGGGCTCATTGCCTTTGGATGATCGTGGGGAAGGGATTTCAAACACTGGCCAGCCAATGTCTGATAAATTCTTGATGCCCAAAACAGTGCCCATAATCCTTAATTTCTGATTTAAGTCTTTTGTGATGTTTAACCACAAACAGAGTGCCTGCACCCTGTCCTGGAAGTCTTTTGCAGCGTATTTTTCATAGTCCTTTTGAAGAGCCTGCAACGATGGATAAAGTGCCTCTATGTACTCCAGCAGCTCCATTATCCGTTTGACCTGCTCAAATGACACCCTCTGGCGTTGGAGATGCTCATGATAAGTTGAGTAACCCACAACCTTTGTCCCATGAGGGGCTCTGCACTGCCCTTCTACCGAAGTACCATTAAAACTAGCTCCATTTCTAACAAAGGCAAAGCTCCCATAATTAACTTTGAAAGTAAGGATTTCATTGATAATATCTGGGATGGCTTGACGGGCTGTATATAAAAAGAGGTCCTGGTCATTAATGGTCCGTCCTGCGTGCCAGGCTTGTAGCTCTAACCAGATCAGTTCATTAGATCGGTTAAACCAGAAAGCAGACGTATTTTCCTGTCCTCTTTGCTCCCTGTCCTTCTTCTTTGAGACTGAGGTAAGCTTTAGCAGAAGTCGTAGAGTTTCAAAAAATTTTAAGCGATCTGCTGGACAGTCAGTCCTAGAAGTCTGGCGTGCAGTTCTGGCTATCGGCATGGGCACAGACACTGGAAGCTTAGCATTGCTGCAGCCAAGACTGAGGTAAGGCTTATTGAGATCCACATCTGGCATTGATTTTTTGGGCAAAGACCCACCCACTGGGTCCAACATGAACGAGCACTGGACGTTCTTCTTATGATCCGGCTCTGTCGTTCTAAGAGCTGCTCGGACCTTTTTCTCCTGCTTATAGCTGTATTCTTCCACATTCTCCACAGTTTTTCCAGTGTCTTTATGTGGAGGTTGGTTTGGTGCATTCATTTTTTCTATTAAAAAAATAAGCAGAACATTATGTTACTCTAAAATATAAAGTTATTCTCAATATTTCAATGACTGATATTCACATGTACTTATATTTTCAGACTGTTATTGAAGAAAATAATCATACCATATGCTGAAAATTAAGAGAATACACACACACACACAAAACACTTCTCTCTAAATCTTTAAAAAGGTTTTACCCGTTTTCCCTGTTACATAATACTTGCTATATTCTCTAATATTCTCCATTACTAACCTAAAACCATCTGCTTACCTCTCTACTACAAAGTGCAGTCATCCAGCTAGTCAAATCTTCACAAGTTATCACCTTAAACTTAAGAAGGGAGAAACAGTATGGCAGATCTGACAGAAACCTGATTTAGAGAACACATCCAATTCCTGCCTTTGCCATGAACTGAAGTATCAACTTAGAGCAAATCAGTTAAGTTTTCTGGGTTACTTTTCTCATTCGTAAAATCAAGTAGATTGAGGAAAGACCACTTAAGGCACCTTAAGATTATTCTCATAAAACACTGAAAGACAGATAAGCAAAAATGTTTACCTTAATTTATTCTATTCCTTGATTTCTTCTTCGCCACAAACAGGTGAACAATAACATTTTAAATTTAACATTAAGAAAACTGAAGACATATAGCCTAATTTAGTATAATTTGCCTAGTTTATTATACTGGCACATAAAGTCATTCAAAATTAATGCAAAGGAAGTAAACATCACACTTTCCCTTCACGTAACTGTAAAAAGTTCTATTAACTTAATTCCCAGGCTTTGAGATGAACACACATCTTCCTTCCTGTTTGGCATTTCTGACACTAGGAACCACCCTACCTCACTGAAACCCCTTCAGTCTCTTGCTTTCTACACACAGCACTCTCAGGGTTCTCTTCTACCGTCTGAGTCCCTCCTCTTCAAATTCTCTCCTGGGAACTTGGCTCACTCCATTAAAAAGTTAATGCTTCTCAAAGCCCTTCTCTTAGGTCTCTTCTGTCTCACCTTCCCTCTCCCTGGGTGACCTCCTTCACACCCACGTCATACACTGATGATGCCCAAGCCTATAGCGTTGTCCCCACGTCCCCTCTACACTCAAGGTAAACTGTCTCATTGAATCTAGGACACACATTTTGTATTTTAACTTCTCTGAAATTAGAATATGTTTTATAATTATGGTGATATAAATAACTTTTAGGAATATATTACCTAATATATTTCATTTACATTTTCCTTTATATATATGCACCATAGTAATAAATGGTTTTTAAAAATCTATTACCTAAATATCAAGAAGTATAAAAGAGTTCTTTAAATAAAAATTAAAAATTCTAAGTGTAAGAACACACTGTGTCATCAATTATAAGCATTTTTTTCTTAGTATATAATATTATAGTATGCCTTTAGATTTGATGAAATAGAGTATATTTATATGGTTACAGACTAACATACCCAAAATCAATTCACCAAAGAAAATTTGTTTAAAACCAATGTATTTCCAAATCAATTTAAATTAAATTAGTTTTAAAATAAGGATTTTAAAACAAGTATTTCCAAGAGCACTTCCAACCTGATTTACATTATATTCAATTTCTTTTATGATCCATCAAAAAGGATTTTACTGTCTGTAAGGATTTGTGTTATATTTTAATATAAAACTATTATTACTATTATCTTTTAAATTAGCAACACTTTTTAAACAATAGAACTTTTATCTGTAGTTTTAATCTACTTTACTTCTAAATGTCTTAAAACGTTTTATACAGTCCATTCAAGAAATTTCTTCACTCAGAATTGCTATCATCAGAAACAAGACAAATAACAAGTGTTGGCAAGGAGGTGGAGAAAAAGGAATCCTCATACACTGCTGTTGGGAATGTAAATTGGTACAGCCACTATAGAAGGTTTCTCAAAAAACTAAAAATAGAACTACCATTTGACCCAATAAATCCACTCCTGGATATACATATCCAAAAAAACCCCCAAAACACTAATTCAAAATGATACACGCACCCCGATATTCACAGCAGCATTATTTACAATTGCTGAGATACAGAATCAACCTCACTGTCCTTCAGCAGATAAATGGATAAAGAAGATGTAGAGATGTGTGTGTGTGTATACATACATATCAACACATACAGTGGAATACTACTCAGCCATAAAAAAGAATGAAATTTCACCATTTGCAGTAACATGGATAGAGTTGAAGGGTATTATGCTAAGTGAAATAAGTCACACAGAGAAAGACAAATACTGTGTGATATCACTTACATGTGGAACCTAAAAAATACAACAAACTAGTGAATATAACAAAAAAGAAGCAGACTCACAGATATAGAGAACTAATGGTTACCAGTGGGGAGAAGGAAGTGGGGAGGGACAAGATAGGGTTAGGGGATGAGATACAAATAGCTAGGTATAAAATAAATAAGCTACAACAATATACTGTATGACACAGAGAATATAGCCAATATTTTACAATAACTATAAATGAAATGTAACCTTTAAAAATTGTGAATCACTATGTCATACATCTGAAACTTATATAATATTGTACATAAATTATACCTCAGTAAAAATTTTTTTTAATTTTTTAAAAAGTCGAGTTTTTTAAAAAAGAAATTTCTTCACAGTTTTATTGTTTCTAGCTACAAATACTTATCAATCCTCATTTATAAAAAATGTGTCCAGGCCAGCCCTTTGCCTCCTCTTTGCTGTTTTGTTTAACTGTGTTCTTTACACTTTTATTAATATAGCACATATATATCACTCATTTCTACTTGGTAAAGCAATGGTTATTTGAAAGCAAAGCTAACAAGTACTTCCAAATTTAACTCCATTATATTTTATGTTTCAAGATATCAAATCATACTATACTTTCTTACTATGAAAGGCAAAATGATATATACATGGTATCAGGGAGTAAGACTGGAGATAAAGATAATGAGTTTGTTTTGTAATATATTGAATTGGAGGTGCCTATGGGACATTCATGTAGAGATGTCTGTGGATAACTAATATATGAGTCTTGAGCTCAGGAGAGAAATCCAGAGATACCAATTTGGAAATTATCAGTATATACAAATGTTGTTTAATACCAGGAGAGTACACAAGAATATCCAAGAAAAGTGTGCAGAAGAGAGGCAAGGCAGGCCTAGGAAAGAATGCTATATTAACTAATACGTGCATCCACATGGTTTTGAGTCAGAGAAGTCAAAAACTTATGTAACAAAAAACTATTTTGTTAGCTTAGGGTTTAGGATTCTAAGAAGACTTTACAAAATGAATGTAGGGTAGCATTAGTGACCAAGGCCAGAGAACGTCTGCATATAATTTATAACTTAAAAGTAAGTGGGGGCTTCCCTGGTGGCGCAGTGGTTGAGAGTCTGCCTGCTAGTGCAGGGGACACGGGTTCGAGCCCTGGTCTGGGAAGATCCCACGTGCCACGGAGCAGCTGGGCCCGTGAGCCACAACTACTGAGCCTGCGCGTCTGGAGCCTGTGCCCCGTGACGGGAGGGGCCGCGATAGAGAAAGGCCCGCGCACCGCGATGAAGAGCGGTCCCCGCACCGCGATGAAGAGTGGCCCCCGCTTGCCGCAACTGGAGAAAGCCCTCGCACGAACCGAAGACCCAACACAGCCAAAAATAAAAAAATAAAATAAATAAAAAAAAAAGTAAGTGAACAGTGAAAAAGTATTACTTTCCTTATATAAATTATAAATGTTCTTCTAACCCATGATTTAAAGGTCCTAAGGGAAACAAAGGGTGAACTGAGAGGAGCTGGGATGACCTGAACAACACAGAAGACTGAGCTACGAACTTCAAGTCCAAATCTACGCTAAGTTTACCATGCAGCTAATAGTCAAAGCATGAAAATATCAAGAGATGAAGCTTCTGAGCCTTGATCTTTATTCCAACAATTAAAAGGACTTAAGGGGGGAAATGCCACAATCCCATTTTTCTGTATAAACAGAATCGAATTTTAGCAAGCTTAGAAACCTAGTTTTTGTAGATTATACACAAATATTGTGAAGCCTATCTTACAGCATAAAAAATGGTATATTACACAATTTTTTGAAATTCTGTATTCAAAATTTTGGTTCAGTCTTTGGACCTACAATGTGTGTAAAGGAAAGCAAATGGGGAAAGGAGGAAGACGGGACAAAGAAGCTATTTTTTTTTTTCCAAAACAAAAAACCAAGTTGGTTTTTTAAAAAAAAAACACACAAATGGAAATAGGTACATCATTAAAATGACATAATTTAAATTTAAAATAGACTTAAGCCCCAGTCTAGCTACTGTGCAAAAAGAAAATACCAATCTTTGTTTGTTTAGTTTTCTGTTAATACTAAATCCCTCTGCAATGAACAGAAAGTCAAATACAGAGTTTCTGTAAAGGAGAATGGATCAAAAGTATATAGAATGTTTTATACAAGTTCTAATTACAGTACTACGAAACTAGTTCATAATGACTTAAGTAAGACTAATGAACATCTGAGCTCCCAAGTGGCTATAAATTAAGTGGTACGACTTTGTAGTACTGTTAAAACAAACCTTCCAAGAAGTTACTGTTTCCTTTGGCCAATCACCAATAACTCCTGCCAAATCAGAGAAACATGAAAGGAAAAGAACAAAAAAATGTATAACGAAACTGAACGCAAACAAATGACAAGCAATATTGGTTCACTTGTTTAAACAGAATAAGACCGTCAACTGAATTCCCCACAATTCACACCTAGAAACAGCTCTTTAGAATATGTATAAAATGTATTTTTTATCAAGTCCTCGCAATTCTTACGTTCTTCCATACATGTATGTCAAATTCAAAACACTGGCCCTCCTGGATCTCTCAAACGAGGAAGCAGAAACAGGTGTCTGCACTCTACTTTAAACGTGAGATGACCTTTCGAGCAGTGACGCACCAGGCTCTCAATGTCAACAATCTGAAGGGACTTAGACATCTTCTAATTCAAGGTTCTCAAGCTTTAGCAAACATGAAGACTCACTCAGATTCCTGCTACAATGCAGATTCCTGGGCCCACTCCCAGTGTCTCGGATTCAACCTGGCCAGAATGACACCACATTTGGGAAAACACTGCTCTATTCAAACGCTGCTTTACCCATTTATGAGGTAAGGGCTTACAGAAATTGTCATCATCTTTACAACAACACTGTGACGGAGACTCCCGCAGAACATGGATGGTCAGACAGATGAGACATGTCGGGACCGGGACCCTAACCCACGTTTGTGTCATCAACCACCTTTACACCTGTCCAGCTGCTCACAGGGCAGGGCTGTCTGCCTAAGGAAAGGTTAAGATGCTGAGTGCCATAAAAGACAGATTACAGTGGGCTGACTGATACGTGGAAGCTCCAAATAAGACCAGGTACTTGACTGAATGCCTTGAAGAATGGGTTCATCTTAAATAAGGGTAGCAAGGAAGGCAAGAGAATATTTTAAGCCACAGAATAAACATACAAAAAGAGACAAAAGCAGAAAAGAAGAGAGTCTGGCTGGCATAGTGAGTCTACATGTAGATGGGTAGACTGGAAATATAAATTAGAACCTTGAAAGTCAGGCTGAGTTTGGATTAAAGAGCTGAAATATAGATTTAAGTCCACTCTAGTTCACAAAGAACATTTCTCTTACTATACAGATAGAATCTGATTTATAACCATTTTACCAGATCAATTTTATAGCAGTATTATATTAAAAAAAATAAAACTTGCTAATCTCACTATGTTAGCAAAAAATCACACACATTTACATACACACACACACCTTGAGATATTTGCTAATGATAAGGAGATTAATGTGTGTACATGTATATGCATACATGTGTGTATATGCACACATGTATATGCCAGATTACAGATTACTATCTCTGTAATCTGGCTCTTACAGTATTACATTACTCCTGCAAAATGGGGCTGATAATGATTACAAGGCAGATTCACCCTGAAAAGGGCTTTGGCCTGGGTGTCTTCATTCTTATTTAACCTACTTAAAACTATGAGATGAACTGGATTTACTTCCTTCTGCTAATTAAAAAGAACAAAAATTTAAGGATGAGATAGTTTGTCTCTTCTTAAACCAGCCTTAAGGAGAAACAGCTACACATGGGTAGCTACACATTATGGTCCAAAATTTATCAAAATCTTAATTGCTGTAGTTTGGTAGCTATTTACCATTATCTAAAAAATATGATCTGAAGTAACACCACAGTTAAATTCTGTTACTCATCAAAGTATGAAATCAATCCTGGTCAGTGAGTTAATTCAAGAGCTGAACTGGTACGTTACATCTGTCAGGATGTCACATAGCTGGTATTTTTTAGGTAATAAAGAGCTAACCATCTTTACCTAGATATCATAACATTGTTATATATTTAATATTTAGCACAGCTTCTAAAAGCAGAAGTTAACATTTTGAAAACAAAAATATCTTTAACATTCCCAGGGAAACAAAATCAGGAAAATGCAAAAGTCGAATAAAATAATTTTAAACACATCTAAAGTCCATCAGTACAAAGAAATAAAACATTGTGGGCAGTGGTGACCTCACCTTTGTCCTACATCCCTAGGCCCCCTCCTCAGGCCTCCCCTATCTCAGACAACCAGTACGATACATATTGTTTTGAACTTTCCCGTCTGTGGTTACCCACTTGCGTATCATGAAAGGAAATCACAATGAGTGACACAAGTCTTTCTGCAGAACTTCTCATGTTTATTTGCAGGAACTTCTCTAAAGTCTACTCCCAAAAGTGCGTTTGCTTGGGTCAAGGATATAACCAACCTCAGTCTGACTGTATTAACAGATTACTTCCACACTGGGATTGAGACAATTTACACTCACACCAGCCTTGTAAGAAAGCTGCCATCTCCTCATATCTTTGCTAGTATTTGATAATGCTCATCAGGGTGTAGTAAGTATTAGAAAGAAAACCACAGGCCCCAAATGGTGTCAGTCACATGCTAAAAGCCCATGATGGCAAACCTATATTTTATACGTTACTTCACTGCAGTTCCAACCTCTCCCAGAAATGTAGTTTTAATTGAACAGTCTAGAATTTTCGGGTCAATACCAATAAAGTAACCCATCAAGTAGGCCCTCTACAGTCCCCCAGAGGAAGAGGTAATCTGCATGATAAAACCCCTGCCATCCCTCCCCACTCCCATAAAAAAAGATGTCTGGTCAAAAAATAATCCTTTCTTTTTTTTTGCTAATAGCTCCCTTACTCCACCCTTTTTCCTATAAAATCCCTTCCATTTTTGCACAACCACTCAGAGCACCCTTCTAGTTGCTAGATGTAATGCTGCCTGATTCATGAATAAAGCCAATCAAATCTTCAAATTTACTTGGCTGAATTTTACTTTTTAACATAAGAAATATATTTGGGTTTTGTCCAGGTTCCTGACACAGAGCTCCTAAAACCCTTGGAATTTTCTGATAGAAGTGTCTTTTTTATTCATAAGGAGCCCCTATCAATCACACCTCAATTTACACTAATGAGGCAACTTAAGTGATAAACATAAGTAAAGTGTGTTCCTGAGTTCTGTGAGCAGTTCTCTCACGGGAACCCTCAATTTATTACCAGTTGGTCAGAAGGTTGCCTGGTACTAAATTTCCAATTATAAAAAATAAGCCTATAACAACAGTAGTTGGTTATTTTGAGCCTAGGATAATAAGAATACTTAAAGAATCATATCCATATAATAGCTCATGACAATGGCTACCATCACTAAAGACAACAGTGTTAGTGGTCACTCTACCCACAGAACCGTGAGCACGATAAAAGACGCTTTCATAACACTAAGCTTTGGGGTGGTTGTCACACAGCAACAGATAAGCAGAAAAACGAAAATATTATTGGTGATGTTAATTAAAAAGATGAGTTCAACTTTCACTGCAGTTCTAAAGTGAATCGTATGATTCAGGCAGCCTTTGCTTGTTGCAGAGAGAAAGAAATAATGCGTCAGTTCGTATTTCCTTGGAAAGCTTTTAAAATAAATCTGACCAATCTAATTAATTTTAAAAATCTCTTGAAAATACTGAGAGACCAATACACTATTATGATTGACAAATGAGTTTGAAATACTGGTCTCCCTGACTCAGCCTTCAGGCCGTAGCACAAATGTCACTTGTTCCAGAAGTCTTCCCAAGCCCAGGTCTGCTCAATCCCCTCCTGTGGGCACCCACAGAAGCCCCCCCTCTCTCCCCTCCACTCCAGCTCTACCACACAAGATGGGACTGCCTGCTCATCTCTGTGATTCCTACTGGAGACGAGCAAGGGCTTAGCGATCATCTAACGCAATACCCGCCTATGGAGTCACTGAAGTTCCGAGTCAATGGAAAGAATGAAGGAGAAATAAGGGAGGAATGGAAGGGAGGAAGGAAAAAGGGGATGCGAAGAGGAGGTAGAAGAAAGGAAAGAGAGGTAAAGGCAAAAAGAAAGGGAGGGAGGTGAGGAAAGAAAGACCCGGGGAAAAAGTAACTATGAGGGCAACATATAGAGTGAGAAGAAGGAAGGGAGCTAGGAAGAGCTACAAGAAACGGAAAAGCCGGACAGGACTGACCCAGGCTGCAGTCCCAGCTCCATACCTCGGTAACTATGTGACTCAAGACTCAGTGTCCTGAAAGGAGGGGCACCAATTAATAAGGGTACCGTCAATGATATAATTATTTAATTCTACTTTGAAATTTAAGGCAAGTAGTGAGAAAGAAACCTTTAGCTCACAATAATAATGACGACAGCTAGTAGTTACTGAACGTAAAACCCTCACAACACCGTAAGGCAGATTACCTCACAGATGAAGAAAACGAGACACGGAGGTGGCATATACAGAAGGCGGCAGAACCAGGATCGGAATCCAGGCAATCTGGCAACCAAGTCTGTGCTCCAGTCCACCACGCTCTGCTGCTGCAGCCAGCGAGTTCTCAAGCACTGTTTGTTCTACCAGCCCAACACAAGCAGGCCATCACCAGAACAGTAACATGGCCCACCTGCCCAACACGGTTGCTTCCTTTCCATCTTTTTTTGGTGTTCATGAACAAGAATGTTGACAAAAACAGTTCACCGGACAGCAAACATACTGCTTTCTAGTATATGCATGACTGGGACAGTTAAAACTACACGCCCTAGAAACTCTCTGTGTCACGTCCTCAACCATAAATTGAATAATGATATATAGAACCTACATGTCATTGGGTTATTACAATATTTAAAAGATAACTCTTTTGAGGAGCTAAGCGCAGTGCTTAGGTAAGCGCTCAAGAACTGTGAGTGATAACCGGGCAAATGTTGCTACAAATGATTCGGCAGCCATTAAAATGAACAGCACAGGTTATTCTATGGTACAGAAAGTTCATGAATCATTAAACGAAAAAGGAAGCCAGCTATAAAATAGTAAATATAGTATGATATCGTATCACAACACAAATATATGCACGTAAAGCGACTACAAGGCAAAGATGGTAAAAGCTGTTATTTCTGCATATTGGGTTTACGGGTATTTTTCTTTCTTTTTGTCAGTATTTTCTAAACTCCCTACGACAAACATGTAATCTTTTGCAATAAGAAAAAACATAAGTTATTAAGAACTTTGGTGCCCTAGGTCTGCTATTAGATAGCTACAAATCAAAAGGTTTATGAGCATTCTTTCTTCACCTGCAAAACGGCAGGAATTCACGTGGTCTCTGAGACCCCTTCCAGATCTAAAATTCTGTAATTTTATGCAATAAACAACTGAAAGAAGTTGAGGAGGAAAAGAAACAACCTTCCCTCTTCCTTCTATCTCTGACACAGCCCAGAAGGACAGCAGAGCTCAACAAGTATCCAGTGACGGGTTTTCTGACTGATTACTAAAGACGTACAGTCATGTCAAGTACCGCATTCAGAGACGCTTAACCCCTGCTGCTTGTACTGGGGAAAAAGTCCAAACTGAGGACCAGGAGAACTAGTTCTAAAATTAGTCCTGGGAGTTCCCTGGTGGTCCAGTGGTTAGGACTCTGCGTTCTCACTGCCGAGGGCCCAAGTTCAATCCCTGGTCAGGGAACTAAGATCCCACAAGCTGTGTGGCATGGCCAAAAAATAAAAATAAAAATAAAAATAGTACCTAAAATTAGTCCTGCCACTATCTCAAGCCTTCTGGCCTTAAGAAGTTGCTTTAAAACACTGGGCCTCACTTTCTCAATCTATAAAATGGGGGGACTGTGTTCTCAACTCTGGTTCTAAAATAGTATGAACAAGTGAAGACAAAGCAGATGTCCTATTGGCATCATCGCATTCCACCACCACGAAGCAAATATGTATTAACTAATATTGGTTCAGTAGATACTGCTTCAAAAGGAACTTCTGTAGGCATTTGAGAAATTTATTTGAGAAAATGGAAAAGGACTGATTTTAAAGATAATATATTGCAATGGAAAGCTATTACTTTCCAAAGGGGGCAAATGCAGACCATAGGTTAACATCCTACTACAAATATAGCTTTAAAAGAAAGTAAAAAAAAAATCATCTTCCCTGTGGGAAAGAAAGACTATTTATTACTTAGGAATTCCTCCTTGGATAAGACTTCACTCAAGCAAATAAGTACAATAAAGTCCATTTCTCTTACCCTTCTTCTTTCTTGAGGAAGGGCTATGATAGGGACACAGAATGAACTTGCCGGCATTAAACATGAGAGATCAATGTGTGGAAGAAATGTGTGGGAAAGGGAAAGAGAGGAAGAAAATGAGCTAAAGAAAGGGAGAAATGGAAATGAGTCTCTTTTCAGTAGGGAGAACATGTGATAAGGGGAAATTTCTCAGAGCAGACAAAGAATGATATCCCTATCTTGCACAGTAATAGGTAGATGAATTCTAGGAATCTATGAGATCAGTTTTAGGACAAGTGGTTTGTTGAATTTAACAGAGAAATTCTAAAACCGTAAGGCTTGAGTGACCTGAGGTTCCATGCCAGAAGGCAGGTACAAGGAAGCAGGTCAGCATGATTCAACTCCTCTGCCGCAGAACAGAACAGCTGTGACGTGCTCAGAGGAAGGAAGAAATGGAAACAGAGAACAGTCTGAGGAGCAGGAACAGTTTCCAGGAGCAGAACACTATCTGGGCTTTGGGATTCCAAACAGGAAGAAAAGTAAAACACAGATTCTGTGCATGATTATAAGGTGGGACACCATCCAGGCCCTGTGCTTAGTGGGAACGAGGGCCCCGTACATGAGGGCAGCATCATGGTCACGGGCAGAGCACAGGTCTCAGGCCGCCTAGGGAATCCTGGGGAAGAAAGCCTGGCCCTGCCTTTCCCAAACTGCCCAATACATCATGTCAGGAAGACAGAATCTAGAAGTTTCAGCCTAAGAGATTCAAAGAATAAAAGAAGGGCATCTATCCCGTACACCAGCAGCCATCCTGGACAGGCACGCTGATTCATCCACGTGTGTCCTCTTCCATGTCCTAAAAGGAATGCAAATGCCTCACACACTGACTTTAACAACTACTCAGGACAAACCTTTCTATCTCTGGAGAATTATTTTCTCTTTTATTAACAATATTGCTAATGGTGATAATTCAAAAATTTAAAAATAAAACTTTAAGGCAGCATAAAATCAAATTTAAAATAAGAGGAATAACTAACATTACTGTAGAAAAAGCATCTATCAATAGTTACATGTTACATAAAGATTATAAACCAAACGTGCCACGCCCTCTCAAATATATCTTTTTAAGTACAAGACTTACCTTTCAAATTAGCTCGACAGGTGGGCCTCCCTACATTATTCCTCTGGTGTTTGGTTGACAGGCGCTTCATCTGCCGAGGTGTGCTGGGGGGAGAGGTACCATAAAGGTTCTCTGTATTTGTTTCATCTGAAAAGTCCTCAGGATCAGACTCAGAATTCTTACAAGCTGAATCTCCCGATGTGTACTCTTGTCTATGGAGGACAACAAGTAGAGAAAATATTCAGTCATGTATGAAGGGAATTCAAATTTCAATTACTTAAAATTCCTTTTAAAAACTCTCCATAACACTCTTCTGTGGATATGTCTCTTCCTCAGCCTTGTAATCTTTCTCCTCTATCTGTACTGGGAGAAACTCACGAAGAGAACATAATGACCATGCTCCTGCTCTCACCACGAATAAAGAGAACTGACGTGCAGTTCCTGTTGCTTAGAGAATTCTTTCTAACATAAATGAGGTTTAAAACTAAACACTTAAGGATCAGGGAGAAAAAAGCAAAGGACTAGAAGATACAAATCAGCAGAACTAAGCATCACTTACGTGCTAGTTGGTGACAAGCTTAACTGCTGAGTGGGCAACTCTTGCCCTGACTTCGGAGTCCCACTGCTTTTGCTTTGCGAAGCACACACAACAGAAAGCACAACCTGAGCAGCAAAGCAGAGAGCACTGATGACATGTGGTAGATCAGGGTTTCTGTGTTCTCTGATAAACACTACAGTGCAGCACTCAGGTTAGGCAAGTTGAAAACTTCCCTAATATGGGAAAGGAAATAGTCAATCAAGTCCAGGAAGCACAGAGAGTCCCATACAGGATAAATCCAAGGAGAAACATGCCAACACACATATTAATCAAACTATCAAAAATTAAATTCAAAGAAAAAATGTTAAAAGCAGCAAGGGAAAAACAACAAATAACATGCAAGGGAATCGCCATAAGGTTAACAGCTGATCTTTCAGCAGAAACTCTGCAAGCCGGAAGCGAGTGGCAGGACATATTTAAACTGATGAAAGGGGAAAACCTACAACCAAGATTACTCTACCCAGCAAGAATCTCATTCAGATTCGACAGAGAAATTACAACCTTTAAGACAAGCAAAAGCTAAGAGAATTCAGCACCACCAAACCAGCTTTACAACAAATGCTAAAGGAACTTCTCTAGGCAGGAAACACAAGAGAAGGAAAAGACCTACAATAACAAACCCAAACAATTAAGAAAACGGTAATAGGAACACACATATTGATAACTACCTTAAATGTAAATGGATTAAATGCTCCAACCTAAAAACATAGACTGGTTGAATGGATAAAAAAACAAGACCCGTATATATGCTGTCTACAAGAGACCCACTTCAGACTTAGGGACACATACAGACAGAAAGTGAGGGGATGCAAAAAATATTCCATGCAAATGGAAATCAAAAGAAAGCCGGAGTAGCAATTCTCATATCAGACAAAATAGACTTTAAAATAAAGACGGTTACAAGAGACAAAGAAGGATGCTACATAATGATCAATCCAAGAAGAAGATATAACAACTGTAAATATTTATGCACCCAACATAGCACCTCAATACATAAGGCAAATGCTAACAGCCATAAAAGGGGAAATCGACAGTAACACAATCATAGTAGGGGACTTTAACACCCCACTTTCACCAATGGACAGATCATCCAAAATGAAAATAAATAAGGAAACACAAGCTTTAAATGATACATTAAACAAGATGGACTTAACCGATATTTATAGGACTTTCCACCCAAAAACAACAGAATACACTTTCTTCTCAAGTGCTCATGGAACATTCTCCAGGACAGATCATATCTTGGGTCACAAATCAAGCCTTGGTAAATTTAAGAAAATTGAAATCGTATCAAGTATCTTTTCGGACCACAACACTATAAGACTAGATATCAATTACAGGAAAAAATCTGTAAAAAATACAAGCACATGGAGGCTAAACAATACACTACTAAATAACCAAGAGATCACTGAAGAAATCAAAGAGGAAATCAAAAAATACCTAGAAACAAATGACAATGAAAACACAACGACCCAAAACCTATGGGATGCAGCAAAAGCAGTTCTAAGAGGGAAGTTTACAGCAATACAATCCTACCTCAAGAAACAGGAAACATCTCAAATAAACAACCTAACCTTACACTTAAAGCAATTAGAGAAAGAAGAACAAAAAACCCCTAAAGTTAGCAGAAGGAAAGAAATCATAAAGATCAGATCAGAAATAAATGAAAAAGAAATGAAGGAAATGATAGCAAAGATCAATAAAACTAAAAGCTGGTTTTTTGAGAAGATAAACAAAATTGAAAAACCTTTAGCCAGACTCATCAAGAGGGAGAAGACTCAAATCAATAGAATTAGAAATGAAAAAGGAGAAGTAACAACTGACACTGAAGAAATACAAATGCTCATGAGAGATCACTATAAGCAGCTATATATCAATAAAATGGACAACCTGGAAGAAATGGACAAATTCTTAGAAAAGCACAACCTTCCGAGACTGAACCGGGAAGAAATAGAAAGTATAAACAGACCAATCACAAGCAATGAAATTGAAACTCTGATTAAAAATCTTCCAACAAACAAAAGCCCAGGACCAGATGGCTTCACAGGTGAATTCTATCAAACATTTAAAGACTAGCTAACACCCATCCTCTCAAACTCTTCCAAAATATTGCAGAGGGAGGAACACTCCCAAACTCATTCTACAAGGCTACCATCACCCTGATACCAAAACCAGACAAAGATATCACAAAAAAAGAAAACTACAGGCCAATATCACTGACGAACATAGATGCAAAAATCCTCAACAAAATACTAGCAAACAGAATCCAACAGCACATTAAAAGGATCATACACCATGATCAAGTGGGGTTTATCCCAGGAATGCAAGGATTCTTCAGTATACACAAATCAATCAATGTGATGCACCATATTAACAAATTGAAGAATAAAAACCATATGATCAACTCAATAGATACAGAAAAAGCTTTTGACAAAATTCAACACCCATGTATGATTAAAAACCCTCCAGAAAGTAGGCACAGAGGGAACTTACCTCAACATAATAAAGGCTATATATGACAAACCCACAGCCAACATCATTCTCAATGGTGAAAAACTGAAACCATTTCCACTAAAATCAGGAAAAAGACAAGGTTGCCCGCTCTCACCACTATTATACAACATAGTTTTGGAAGTTTTAGCCACAGCAATCAGAGAAGAAAAAGAAATAAAAGGAATCCAAATCAGAAAAGAAGAAGTAAAACTGTCACTGTTTGCAGATGACATGATACTATACCCAGAGAATCCTAAAGATGCTACCAGAAAACTACTAGAGCTAATCAATGAATTTGTTAAAGTAGCAGGATACAAAATTAATGCACAGAAATCTCTTGCATTCCTATACACTAATGACGAAAAATCTGAAACAGAAATTAAGGAAACTCTCCCATTTACCATTGCAACAAGAAGAATAAAATACCTAGGAATAAACCTACCTAAGGAGACAAAAGACCTGTATGCAGAAAACTATAAGACACTGATGAAAAAAATCAAAGATGACACAAACAGATGGAGAGATATACCATGTTCTTGGATTGGAAGAATCAACATTGTGAAAATGACTGCACTACCCAAAGCAATCTACAGATTCAATGCAATCACTATCAAACTACCAATGGCATTTTTCACAGAACTAGAACAAAAAATTTCACTATTTGTATGGAAACACAAAAGACCCTGAATAGCCAAAGCAATGTGGAGAAAGAAAAATGGAGCTGGAGGAATCAGGCTCCCTGACTACAGACTATACTCCAAAGCTACCGCAATCAAGACAGTGTGGTATTGGAACAAAAACAGAAAGACAGATCAATGGAACAGGATAGAAAGCCCAGAGGTAAACCCACGCACATATGGTCACCTTATTTTTGACAAAAGGAGGCAAGAATATACAATGGAGAAAAGACAGCCTCTTCAATAAGTGATGCTGGGAAAACTGGACAGCTACATGTAAAAGAATGAAATTAGAACACTCCTTAACACCACACACAAAAATAACTCAAAATGGGTTAAAGACAGAAATGTAAGGCCAGACACTATAAAACTTAGAGGAAAACATAGGAAGAACACTCCATGACATAAATCACAGCAATATCCTTTTTGACCCACCTCCTAGAGAAATGGAAATAAAAACAAAAATAAACAAATGGAACCTAATGAAACTTAAAAGCTTTTGCACAGCAAAGGAAACCATAAACAAGACGAAACGACAACCCTCAGAATGGGAGAAAATATTTGCAAACGAAGCAACTGACAAAGGATTAATCTCCAAAATATATAAGCAGCTCATGCAGCTCAATGTCAAAAAAACAAACAACCCAATCCAAAAATGGGCAGAAGACCTAAACAGACATTTCTCCAAAGAAGATATACAGATTGCCAACAAACACATGAAAGGATGCTCAACATCACTAATCATTAGAGAAATGCAAATCAAAACTACAATGAGGTATCACCTCACACTGGTCAGAATGGCCATCATCAAAAAATCTACAAACAATAAATGCTGGAGAGGGTGTAGAGAAAAGGGAACCCTCTTGCACTGTTGGTGGGAATGTAAATTGATACACCCACTATGGAGAACAGTATGGAGGTTCCTTAAAAAACTAAAAATAGAACTACCATACGACCCAGCAATCCCACTACTGGGCATATACCCTGAGAAAACCATAATTCAAAAAGAGTCATGTACCACAATGTTCATTGAAGCTCTATTTACAATAGCCAGGACATGGAAGCAACCTAAATGTCCATCGACAGATGAATGGATAAAGAAGATGTGGCACATATATACAATGGAATATTACTCAGCCATAAAAAGGAATGAAATGGAGGTATTTGTAGTGAGGTGGATGGACCTAGAGACTGTCATACAGAGTGAAGTAAGTCAGAAAGAGAAAAACAAATACCGTATGCTAGCACATATATATGGAATCTAAAAAAAAAAAAAAAAAAGATTCTGAAGAACCTAGGGGCAGGACAGGAATAAAGACGCAGACATGGAGAATGGACTTGAGGACATGGGGAGGGGGAAGGGTAAGCTGGGATGAAGTGAGAGAGGGGCATGGACATATATACACTACCAAATGTAAAATAGATAGCTAGTGGGAAGCTGCTGCATAGCACAGGGAGATCAGCTTGGTGCTTTGTGACCATCTAGAGGGGTGGGATGGGGAGGGTGGGAGGGAGGGAGATGCAAGAGGGAGGGGATATGGGGATATATGTATACATATAGCTGATTCACTTTGTTATACAGCAGAAACTAACACAACATTGTTATGCAAATATACTCCAATAAAGTTGTTTAAAAAAAAAAAAAAAGCAGCCTGAGAAAAACAACTTAGTTTGGAAGCTTTAGCTAAGAAACAATACATAATGGGGGGGAGGGGTAGGAAGAGAAATCAAACTAAAGTTTATTCCTTTTTTTCCTTTTAAAAAAAACCATTTAGACACAAAATCTAGGAAAATAAATACTAGTGGTCAGCTCAAGAGAACTTGCATCATTTCAGTTAACTAACCGAAAGCATCCAAAACCTCATTCTGTATCAGCTCATGTGAGATGAGCTAATGTGGTCAGTTGACTGGTTCAGAATGTTCCCATGGATACCAATTATTTTGGATGGGGAAAGTAGTACAAGGTCTACATCAGCTGCCCTGAAACATTTTTCTTACTTGTGTTTGAAAACATACAAATGTGAAATGTCTTTCTGGTACTAAACTTCTGACAGTCACAGAAAACAATGTTGCATTCTTTTAACATAAAACTTTGCTCAAGTACCCTTCACTTGACATAGAATCCGGTCTAAGAAAAGCATGTCTTAAACTCAACCCAAGGGGGTTTAGTGTAGTTTTTAAATGAAACATGTGAACGACAAAAATTCAAATAACTTGGGGTTAAACAGTTCTGCTCTGACATAGTAGGTAAAACCACATGGTGCCTGAAATAGCTCATCTATAAAATGATGAAGTTGCATTAGATGAGCTTGAGAACATCGGTGGTTTTGCAAAAGCCCTAAAAAACAAACAAACACAATACTTCATTAAAAGTTCTTTAGCAAAGTCCTTAAACATAAAATATTTTATTCCCTATGAGTACAGTTGTCACCTGTGTGAAGTTGTCTCCTCCACCTCCACCTCCCCATTAACCTATTCTCTATTAAGTAATAATTAAAGGGAGGCTTTTGCTACTGTGGGAAAGGGAGGAGGGGTAGGCACAGGGGTTGGATTTTCTAAGTTTCTTTTTTAAAGAACTTATACACAATAGTTTGCTTGGCCTGCAGTATAAATTAAAAGGAGCTAAGCTAAGTCTGAGGTGGCACGGTTGGTGTATACTGTAAGAGCCAATTAATACTTAGCTGATCTTTACTATCGGCCGGTAGTTGAACATTTATCAGCCTACCTCCAGGTAAGCTGTTATCAAATCTCAAGTTTATCCAACATTCACTATGTAACTTTTGCATTGATTCAGAGTGTAGGGTCTTTACAAACCTAGCACGTCTTCATTATTTTTCAGTATGGACACTCAAACTTTTTTTTTAACTAAAATTCTTTTTTTTAAATGGAAGTAGACATTTTAAAACAAGATTTTCTATGGAAATGAACAGGAAACTATCCCCCCAACTAGACCTGAAGCTCCATGAAGGCAGGGACCTCATCTGTCTTGTTTACCACTGTTTCTCCAGTGTCCAGAACAGTGCCTGGTGCAGATGACATGCCCAATAACTGTCTGCTGAATAAATGGATTTGTAAGGTTAACAATTTTATCTTTGATACTTCAGACGTAATTATTATCTAAATTCTATTTTAATAAAATCACATTTAATAATTTGAAGAATGTAAATTTTTAAAGGCTACAAGAATTAAAGATAGGCTTCTGACAATAATGTTGTTTAAGTGATACTGTAACCCTAGGTGGTAACATGACTATTTACTGACCAAAACAATAGCAATGGAGTATGGTATAAGGAATAATGGTTCTGGAATCAGAATAACACGGGCTGAAATCCCTTCGTTCCCACACTTAATAGTAAGAATACAAGTTTTAATCAAATTATTATGTTTGCTTACAAACACTTTCATTTATTGGAAGCCTTATCCAATATCACTGGGACTTACGGTCAGGCAGTTAATTTTTCAAATACATATTAAAAGCATTAAAAATGAGACATGCAAATAAAAAATTTGAAACATCTGTGTTGGCTGTTACTTTGCTGGCCTCCCAGCATTCACATCCTTGTATAATCACCTCCTCTTGAATGTGGGTTGACCCTGTGACCTGCTTTAACCAATGCAATGCAGCAAAAGTGACTCTGGGTCAGTTCTGGGCCTAAGCCTTAAGAAGGCCACCTTTGTACTCCAGGGCATGCGAGCCACCATGTAAGAAATCCAACTACCCTGAGACTGCCATGGTCTTCAAAGCCTAACTAGCCAGGTGGAGAGGCTGCATGAAGGAGAAACCAGATAGGTCAAAGTCTTGCTAAGCTCCCATCCCAGCTGACAGCCAGTGCCAACTTGCTGGTGTGCGAGTGAGGCTATTTTGGACCTTACAGCTGTCCCTGAGCCCAAGCCAACACCATGAAAAGCAGAAGAACCACTCAATACCGTAACAGATAATAAATGGTTTTTACTTTAAGCCATTAAGCTTTGGTGTGGTTTGTTAAATTACAATAGATAACTGACACACATACAAAACTTAAACATTTTATTTTTCCTTTAAGCCCACGAATGGGTTTAAATCTGCCACGACTCTGACGAGGCCACAGACTTGTCTTTTCGTGGGAGTCCCTGAGAAGAGTCACGAGTCAACTTTGTCACATACACCACAACCAAAGCGCTGCATCTGCCATCCCCACTCTCTAGTTCTTTAAAACGGAACAAGAATTTAAAGATTTTCAGAGGGTAATTTTTCTGGATTACCTAAACGTCAACAGTTCTCTCCTATCCCTAATTTGATGGTAAGTTTCTTTTCATGACCTATCTTGAGACTTTCCAAAGCATTCCAAATTAGTTTATACAGAAACTACAATTCTCTTTTGCATTCACATCTCATATGTCTGCATAATAGTTTACTAAATTCTGCAATTACAATTAAAGCATACAATAGACCTAAAAAGATTTAGGAACAAACCAGGAACTCTTGATAAGCATATAGTTCAATTGATGGGAACAGAAAACCACAGGCATTCTAGAGAGAGCCTATCAGTCATAAGCATTCATGATGCTGTGAGCGTCAGTCAATATGTCTTACAGAAGAAATGGATAGGGTTAGGTCTTAGAAAGGGTTAGATAGATGAGTGTATAAGGCCTGCCTGGCTTAGATCTTCTAGAAGTCTTTTATTTCACACAAAGATTTATACAAGGTATACTTTAGCAGTCCTGATGTAGGTCGAACAAAATAGAACACAAAGATAGAAAACATATATATATATATGAAGAAAAATTATCCCATATGGATAAACTTTACTCATCATTAGAAATAAAAATAATTATAAGCTATTTTAAAAATATTTTCAGATGAAGGCTTTCAGAAAATAAAATCATAAAATCATATAAACAAATATTACAAAATGCTTTAAAGACTTCATATTATTATTCTTCACTTCTGGTTAACCAGAAGATATCCAAAAAGAACAAGAACAAAAAAAAAAGAGAGAGAAAAGTTTTAGGTATTTAAAAACATATGAGTCATGCTATAGATAAAAGACAAATGTGATTATTTCTATTATTTCTGCAATTTTACTGCCAACAGTTGAGTATTTAAAAACAAGGGGACAGGGCTTCCCTGGTGGCACAGTGGTTAAGAATCCTCCTGCCAATGCAGGGGACAAGGGTTCGAGCCCTGGTCTGGGAAAATACCACATGCCGCGGAGCAACTAAGCCCGTGTGCCACAACTACTGAGCCTGCGCTCTAGAGCCCGCGAGCCACAACTACTGAGCCCGTGCACCTAGAGCCTGTGCTCCTCAACAAGAGAAGCCACTGCAATGAGAAGCCCACGTACCACAACGAAGAGTACCCCCACTTGCCGCAACTAGAGAAAGCCCGCGCGCAGCAACAAAGACCCAACGCAGCCAAAAATTTTTTAAAAATTAAAAAAACAATTAAAAAAATTTTTTTTAATAAAACAAAAAAACAAGGGGACAAAGAAAGACATTTTTAAGTGTGCTTTCTTATTTTTGCCAGTTCTAATGCCTCCAAAAAATGTGAGTATATCTATTGATATATCTTTATCCAAGCTTTGCAAATCAATACTAGATTGTATGTGTACAGATTAGCAAGGAGACAATCAAAAGGGAATAAAAACTCTTCTTAGGTGCACCTGGTTGTTCAGGAGTGGATGCAGGGAGCACTTCTTTCAATACAGGAAGTGAAAATAAGCACCACTTCTGTCTCATTGTGGATGCAATTTACAATGAAATGCCAACAAAAAAAGATTTAAAGAAAAGCAACATAAAATGATGATTCATTCAAAGGTGTTTTTAGGCTTAAGTAAAGAGAACTCTGGGACTAAGGCAGGGACATGTGAAAGATGAAAACCTGCGTCAAAGCTGGGAGGAAAAACAAACAAAGAGGCTTATTCCTATGCCAAGTGCACCTAAAACATTTACGAGTTTAAAGAGAAACAAGACGAATGTTTAAAACTTTAAAGATAGCAAAAAAGGGCTTCCCTGGTGGCGCAGTGGTTGAGAACCTGCCTGCCAATGCAGGGGACACGGGTTCGAGCCCTGGTCTGGGAAGATCCCACATGCCGCGGAGCAACTAGGCCCGTGAGCTACAATTACTGAGCCTGTGCGTCTGGAGCCTGTGCTCCGCTACAAGGGAGGCCGCGATAGTGAGAGGCCCGCGCACCGCGATGAAGAGTGGTCCCCGCTTGCCGCAACTGGAGAAAGCCCTCGCACAGAAACGAAGACCCAACACAGCCATAAATAAATAAATAAATAAAAATTAAAAAAAAAAAAAAAAAAAAAAAGATAGCAAAAAAGAATTATGATCTCCCTCTACTTTCTCTTTCTTATAAGTGAGAACATTTTAAAAATCCCCTTATTCTAATTTGAATTTATATCTGGAAAAAGTATTTTATGTCATTACTTCCCATGTAATTCTCAGAAATCGAGTAACTGAAGAGCCACTTTCTGTAGGAAACAGATGAGTTGTCTGAATCGCCTTAACTTATCTTTTTTCTAATTTAAATTTTAAAAAGTTCCTATAAATATGCTCTATGACACACAAATACTTCCAAAAGATGAACTCCAACTGTTGAGGGATAAATCGAGGAAGAAATACAAGCGTATGAGATACTCTCCCAGGGTTTTCAGTGAAGAAAAATGGAAAGAAAAGTGGGAAAAGCAATTAGGACAATTTGGACATTAAATGTCTCACCTCTGCTTTGACACTAGCACAGAAAGAGCTCATTTATGTGGAGACCAGATCTTGGTTTCCAATACCACGCATCAACAAAAGAACAAGGACTTCTTGGAGAAATGGCTGATTCCAGGACTGGGGCAAGGAAGATGTAATACGAGCTTGAAGTATCTTGTAAGTGCAGCAAGTGAGGAAGTGTTCAAAAAACAAAAAACCAATGGGATCATGTTAAAAGGACACAGGAGCAACCGAAAGAGCTCCCACTGGCCAAAGCTGGAACAATCTGAGCAAGAAAATAAATGACAAAGCACTGGATTCTAATCATGAATCCATGAGTCCATATGGATATAAATAATTACTATACAAATAACCAGGAGAAGCGACAAATCTGTACAGAAAAAACCAAACAATTTATGTAGCCAAGTGACCAAAGCTAACATCACCGGTGACAAGTCATGTTGAGAGCACGAGCTCCTGATCTGATGAGAAGGGCACTTCGCCTCTATGGTCATCTTCCCAAAACCCATAACGCCAGCCAAACCATGATAAAAACACCAGACAAACCCACACTGAGGAACAGTGTGTAAAATACCTGACTGGCACTCCTTAAAACTGTTCAAGTCATCAAAAACAAACAGAGTCTGAGAAACTGTAACAGCCAAGACACGGATAAGGAGACATGATGACTAAATATAATGTGGTGTCCTGGACGGGATCTGGGAAGAAGAAAAGAACATTAGGAAAAATGAATGAAATTGGAATAAAGTACAGAGTTTAAGTAAATAATAATGTGCCAATATTGGATCATTGGTTGTAACAAATATACACTGTAATGTAAAATTTAACAATAGAAGAAACTGGACACAGGATATATGGGAATTCTCTGTACTATCTCCAACTGTCGCTAAATCTAAACTATTCTAAAATAAAAAATTTATTTAAAAATTAATTAATATAATGACATTATATGGAACAGTTCCATGACAATGCTGAAGAAATTTGGGTTACTGTACAGGTATAAAAAACTAAGAGCCAGGACTAAATGAAAAATGTAACGTTAATTATAAAATTAAGCCATTCTTTATCAGTATGACCAAGATTGTGGTTGTAAAACAATTTTTAAATGGTAGGTGAGGAAATGCCATTTAAAACAGTGACTTCCTAAACTGGGATATGCATCAGATTTCTATTTACGTTTTTCATCAGCTATATAATTTGTCACACAGTAATGAACAATTTTCATCATAACAGTGTAACTACTACCTTACATACCGAATACCAACCATCTGCCAGACACTAAACATCCGACGTAATCTCATTTACTCCTCATGGATTAAGGACTGTGGCACCATTTTAGGAAAGGATACTTTGCCCAGAAGGCCCATCCTCATTGATTATGAGAATTATCACAGTCTCATCATCAAATACCTATCGCTCAATTAGGCAATCTACAAATGCTATGCCATTTGGTCTTCCCAACACCACTGCAAGTACTATCACAATCCCTATGTTGCAGAATAGGAAAAGGAGTTGCAAAGGTAACTTGTCTGCTCCCTGCGAAGTGTCTGCGCAGAACTGGAGCCCTGGTCTGATCCCAAGGCCCAGGACCCTCCCAACTTCAGCCCAGCCCTCACTCCTAGGTCACTGGGATGTCTGCCTTCTCCCAAAGGCAGGCACAGAGGAGTACCTCCCCTGTGGAAGGAGGTCCCTACTGGCTGGAGAAAAAGCCTGGGGACAGTTCAGGGACAGAGTTCTCTGGTCAGCTCTGGGGCTCCCTTCTTTGGTGAAGTCTTTTAGCCACTCTAGGTCTATACTTCCTCACCTGTCAGCCTAGGTAAGACGTTGAGTCTGAACTCCAGCCTAGGGAGACACAGCGTGCTTGATACAAATGAGAGGGGGAAAAGTGAGAGTTTTGTTTGGCCCGCTTATGTCTGCATATCAAATAAAAGGTGTAACTCAACTCCACTCTCCCTCAGGTAGCTTCCTACCGCCCCTAACAAGTATAGGAACCACACCCTGTCTTCCCTGGAACACCAAAGTACTATTCCTCTAACAGAGGACTCAACAGACCAGGCTGGTGTTTCTGTTTCATGTAAATCTGTGTGTGTTTAATACTAAAAAAGTGTAAAACTACACACTAGAGGGAAAGAAGAACAGGTCTTTTAAATTAGAGGCCAGTTATTTGGAATTAACAACAATTAACTTTGTTTGAGAATGGATTTTGTGTAAGAGATAGAAAATGATATAAAATTTTTATATGTATGTTATTTTATTTCATTCCCTTTCAGTTTTTTGTTTCTTGGGTCTCTATTCCAATGATTTATTTATTTACAGTTGAAAACACATATTAACTGTTTCATACTGCACTATGTGTGCATGTGCGTCAACTACACCATTAGACCTTCACTTCATTCACCATCAGCCCTACTGGGCAAGCGCTGTGCTAGGAGTTGAGAAAATATACAATAGTGAACAAGACAATCACCACTCCTTCCCTCTTGAAGTTTTCGACCTATAGAAAGAACTAGGTATTTAGCATCTAAGTACACACACAAAAGTCTTTAAAGTGCAGTTCTTCATTATTCTGTGAAGGAAGATTACAAAGCATACGAGCAGACAGGATCTAGCCTGGAGAACCCACAGGGTGATAACAAGGACTACATCTCCAAAGAAGGAACACTTAAACGGAAACTCAGAAGCTCTGAAGGCACTGACCAGAAGAGGGAGGGGGAAAGTGGCTGAGACAGAAGAGCCCACAGCTCATTTGAGCAACAAAAAGGACATGATGGCCTAGAGTAGAGGGCAGACCAAACAAGAGCACCCAAAGGGGCAGGCAGTCATCAGATTACGCTAAATCAGATTCATCCTAAAAAAAAGGTGCAGCCACAAAGAGCATTAAGTAGGGGAAGGGCATGAGTGAACTGAACTTTCTCGTCAAAGTATTTCCCATATCACCTTACACTAGCAGACAGGCATAAAGATATAACACACAAGGCTTCTCAACTATTCAATCTTAAAGTCAATCTAAACAACTATTCTGTCTACACTAGTCCAACAAGCAAGACCAATTCACCTGCCAGGAGCCACAGAGGAGGAAAAAAAAACAACAACAAGAACTGTTCACTTGAGAGGAGTTATGAAATCCTTAAAAATGGCAAGTTAACATCTAAGAAATAAAACACTATTCAACATCAAAGATGTAATTAAAGACACAGACAAAAAGTTTGTCTCATGAAAAATGTAACTTTCTTCTAACTAAAAACTATATAAACTGGGGGAAATAATTTTAACAGACCTAAAAATATTTTAGAAAAAAGCTCCTATTTTTAATTTTATAGTTTTCTTCACTAAGAAGAACATAATTGGTAACTGCGGTTGAATACATAAGGCTAATGTGAAATTAACTGGAAATGTCAGGCCTGAAGGCCCATGAGTATATAAATACCACTCACAGTTTCCGAAAAGAAGTATCTCACAGTATATAATTAAATGCAACATGTACAAAATATAGGGAATGTAAAAAATAAAGTATCAAAACTATATTACTTTATATCTCCATCATAGAGACTATGAGTCCTTTGAAACTGAATGTAAATTTTAATCACATCCATTTTTGGAGTCAAGAGTCCATAGTTTTATCAGATTCTCAAATGTAGTCTACGACCCAAAAAGGGTTAAGAAGCATGGACCTAGACAATATTTACCACATTCAGCAGGGTTCTCCTTTCAAAATATCTCATCCTGACATATACTAAACAGACATTCAAAGGATAAAGGTATCAGATGCATAAGTAATTCAAATCAATACTCAAGCTACAAGGTTGCTTCCACCCGCACTAGGCAAGAATAACAGCCCCCCTCCAGACCACACACACTGGCTTTGCCCAAAGCTGACTTCTAAATCACATCAATGTCAAGTTAACCAAATAAGACAGCAATTTTCAATCTTTTGTGACACTCTGTTGTTTTACGTTTGGAATGACACTGTCCTCCATGCTTCTTGTAAAAGTGGTTAATTAAAATAAATTAACATTTAATTTAACAGCCCAATTAATTTAGGAATAATTAGAAAAATCCTTAAATAAATGGTTCATAATCAAGGCTACAACTAAATACAATAAAGGCAAAGCCTCTAGGAAAAAAAATTTAAGCAAACATGGAACACAATGGTTTGGTGAATGAGGTAAAAGGAGAATGTTTCATATAATACAATACTAGAGACGTGAACGCAGAAGAAAAAAATTACAAGAATAAAGTCATTGGGACTTCCTTGGTGGCACAGCAGTTAAGAATCCACCTGCCAATGCAGGGGACACGGGTTCGAGCCCTGGTCCGGGAAGATCCCACATGCCACAGAGCAACTAAGCCCGTGCACCACAACTACTGAGCCTGCGCTCTAGAGCCCGCGAGCCACAACTACTGAGCCTGCACTCTAGAGCCCGCGAGCCACAACTACTGGAGCCTGCGATCCACAACTACTAAAGCCCATGCACTTAGAGCCCGTGCTCCACAACGAGAAGCCACTGCAATGAGAAGCCCGTGCACCGCAACGAAGGGTAGCCCCTACTCGCCTCAACTAGAGAAAGCCCGTGCGCAGCAACGAAGACCCAACGCAGCCAAAAATAAAGAAATAAATTTATTTTAACAAAAAAAGAATAAAGTTATTTATAAAACTGGCATACAAGGGTAGAAACCATGGAAGAACAAGAGATTTAAGCAGTGATTTTCCAGTGATAATTTTGGGTTTATCTTTCTTGAGGCTCATTGAACTGTTTGAATCTATGGGTGTATAGCTTGTTCATCAAATGTGAAACATTTACAGCCATATTCCTTAAAATATTTTTTTCAGTTTCCCCCCCTTGCTTTCCTCTTTCAGGAACTCCAATTACAGATATGCTGAGGGCCTGATATTATCCCATATGTCGCTGATGTTCTATACATTTTTTTCTGGTCGGTGTACTCTCTGTACTACATTTTGCATAGTTTCTGTTGCTATGTCAACAAGTTCAAAATTTTTTCTACAGTGTCTACTCTGTTGATAATCCCAACCAGTAGTGTATCGGGCTTCCCTGGTGGCGCAGTGGTTGAGAGTCTGCCTGCTAATGCAGGGGACACGGGTTCGCGCCCTGGTCTGGGAAGATCCCACATGCCGCGGAGCAACTAGGCGCGTGAGCCACAACTACTGAGCCTGCGCGTCTGGAGCCTGTGCTCCGCAACAAGAGAGGCCGTGACAGTGAGAGGCCCGCGCACCGCGATGAAGAGTGGTCCCCGCTCGCCGCAACTAGAGAAAGCCCTAGCACAGAAACGAAGACCCAACATAGCAATCAATCCATCAATCAATCAATCAATAAAAAAATAAATCTTTAAAAAAAAAAAAAAAAGAAAGAGCTGTGTATCACTAGGTTCACTGCAGTGCTATCGAGGACAGCAAGAAACTGGTAATAACTTAAACGGTTTATAACATAACCATAAAATGGAATTATAGAGCCATTTTTAAATGATGTTTTAATATTTTTACTAACATGGCAAACGCTCACAATATGCTCAGATAATATATCATGCCCACCTCAGTCTAGAGGGACCTCTTCTCACCCCTGTATAATTTACTTGGCAATTAATCATTCTTTTGATATCTTTTACTGCTATAATAAACTATTATTTAAATCATTCACCACATCCTTTCACATTTATGCCTAAGGAGATAGCATATAAAATAGAGGACCACAGACTCTGAAGCATAACAAGGATGAATGTGTCCTGACTCCAGGTATTCTAAACTAATACATCTCTCCCTCTCTCCCACTCTCTCCCTCTCTCTCTCTGTCTGTCTCATTTATTTATTTTTTGGGCCGCACTGCACAGCACGCAGGATCCTAGTTCCCAGACCAGGGATTGAAACTGCGCCCCCTGCAGTGGAAGCGAGGAGTCCCAACCACTAGACCGCCAGGGAAGTCCCCTGAACTAATACATCTCTGAAAGACTCACTTTCTCCACCTGAAAAATGCACATCTATTTTACAAGTTCATTGTAATCATTATATAAAACATGTTATACTATTTGAATGATGGTACACAGGTAGATGATAGATGTATATTTATCACCACTTCTGCACCAGACCATGAATTATAAAGCTTCCATTTACCTTATCTCTTCTCCTTAACTAAATTATAAATTCCTTGAAGACAGGGCATGTTTTACGCTACACTTACACATAATACAAGTATTATGTATCTGCCTAGGAGAGTGTGAGAATATTCAGAAGACAAGTGCCATTTGAAATGACTGCAGTAGAAAAGAGAGGAAAGGGCAGTTGATACACAGGAACCAATCTACTCAAAGGCAAGAAGTTGAGAAAAAAGATGCCATGTTCAGGAACGGGAAAGATGTTCAGTGTGGATGAGGTCTATTTGGCCTGGACCTTAAGCTTAAAGGAGTTTCAAATTTAGCTACCGTTGAGTGGCAAATTTGTGTAGGGATGTACTGAAAGGTCTGCTCACAAACAGACTTTAAGTGAAATTCATGGCCTCCCTCCTACTTCTAGCTAAATCTAAGGGTAGGGAGATCTCCAACCCAGAAAGCTCCCTGGACCAGGGGGTAGGGGAGAGGGGAGGGGAGTTGTTATTTACTGGGCACAGTCTCCGTTTTGCAAGATGAAGAGTTCTGGAGATCTGCCACAGTGTGAATGAATATACTTAAACACTACTAAGCTGAACACCTAAAAATGATTACAATGGTAAAAAACAAACCCCCGCAAAACCCTGAGTGAATAAAAACACCCTGTGATACATTTACACAATGAAGTACTTTATAGTAACAAAAATAAAAGAACCACTATCACCCAAAACAACATAGGTGAATCTCATGAACATCATGTTGCATGAAAGATGTGAAATATCACTAAGTGTCAGGGCAATGAGGAGAGGAGGGTAGTGACCGTGCGGGGGGCAGAAGGGGTCTCTAGGATGCTGCTTTCTTCACACAGGTGATCTTTACAAGAGCAAGTTCACTTCTAGATAATTTATCATGCTACGCATTTCATATATATATTATACAAATGTCTGTGTTACATTATACAACAGCAAATATTACACAAAAATTTAAAATAAAAAAACCTGAGGGAAACTACCAGGTCTCACCTAATTGGTCAACTGGCCTCTCTTTCTCTTTCATCTTTGTATTATCAAATTCTGTTAAGTGCCTATATAGTTGCCTCTATGATATATAATTCAATATGTAAAATTCTGTACTTACAGAGGAACAGATTATACCTAAAATATATATAGGTATACTCTTTAATATTGCAATTCCATTTCCAGGATTTTATCCTAATAAAATATCTTGGATATACATAAAGACTGAGCCAAAAAGAATGTTCATAACATTGTTGTTTATAATAGCTAAAGAAATGGAAACACCCTAAAAGTCCAACAAAGGACTAGTTAAATTAATTAAGATCACAAGCAGCTTCCTGGAATAGAAACATCAGAAAACACTCAATGGGAGTCAGGAGGCAGTTGCTACACAACAGAGGCTCCCACTGGCAGACACAGATTACCCCCAATACTATGTAATAAGAATCACTCCATCCCACTTTAAGTTTTCCATCACCTACGGATAGGTGCTTGTTTTACTCGGCTGCTTCCCTGAAAGCATCTAGCATCAGCTACAGTCCAGGGTGCCTGTCTTCAACAAAGAAGGGCCATCTCAGGGCCTGTGGAAAAGGACTCTCCCATGTATTATACTTTCAGGTACAGGCTTCCGATGGCCTCTTTAAACAACTCTGAGATCACACCAGTGGAATGAGTCAGGATTTATAGAACTCTAGTCAAAGTAATTCAAAAACAGTTAAATTACAGTATTCCAATAAAGAGGAATATTGTTTGTCATTAAATATGTTTAAAACATGGGAAAGTGCTCATGATATGGTAGCTTCTAAAGATAAAATGTATGGAGGGGAAATTTATATATATATATATATATATTATATATATATATATATTATATATATATATATATATAAAATATATGTAATATACATATTGGGTTGGCCAAAAAGTTCCTTCCGTTTTTAAGTAAAAATAAAAGACACATTCTTCATTTTCACCAAGAACTCTATTGAACAGCATATTCACCCTTTTGTTCCACTACCTTCTGCCATTTTTCAGGCAACTTCATAATTCCATCTTCCCAAAACTTTTTACCTTTTTGAGCAAAGAACTGTTCCAGGTGCCTCTTACAGTCTTCCAGGGAATTGAAATATTTCCATTAAGAGAATTTTGTAAAGACAGAAAAAAATGGAAATCCGAAGGTGCAATGTGTGGTGGAAATGGCGGATGAATCAGAACTTCCCAGTCAAGCTGTAACAGTTTTTGCCTGGTCATCAAAGAAACATGCGGTCTTGCGTTATCCTGATGGAAGATTATGCATTTTCTGTTGACTAATTCTGGACGCTTTTTGACGAGTGCTGCTTTCAGTTGGTCTAATTAGGAGCAGTACTTGTTGGAACTAATCGTTTGGTTTTCCAGAAGGAGCTCATAATAGAGGACTCCCTTCCAATCCCACCATATACACAACATCACCTTCTTTGTATGAAGACCAGCCTTTGCTGTGGTTGGTGGTGGTTCATTTCGCTTGCCCCACGATCTCTTCCATCCCACATTATTGTACAGTATCCACTTTTCATCACCCGTCACAATTTGTTTTATAAACGGAACGTTTTCCTTACGTTTCAGTAGAGAATCGCATGCGGAAATACACTTAACTTATGTGGAACCCGAACATCAAAGCGATTAATGTAACCAAGCTGGTGCAAGTGAATTTCAATGCTTGATTCGGGTATTTTGAGAATTCGGTTATCTCCCTCGTGGTATAACACTGATTGTTTTCAATTAATGAGAACAATCGACTTCAACTGGTCTACCTGACCATGGAGCATCGTCCAGCGAGAAGTCTCCAACACGAAATTTCGCAAACCACTTTTGACACATTCAGTCAGTTACAGCACCTTCTCCACACACCATACAAATCTTTTTTTGTGTTTCAGTTGCGTTTCTACCTTTCTTGAAATAATAAAGCATAATATGCTGAAAATGTTGCTTTTTTCCTTCCACCTGCAATATTAAAATGGCTACACAAAAATCCACCAATTTTTCTTTAAATGCATGCGGATATGTTAGGGTATATGTCACAATACAACCTAACAAGATTGTCTGGAATGAAATTAAAGACAACTAAGCACTGCTAGAGCCATCTTAACAGGGGAAAAAAACGAACGAACTCTTTGGCCAAACCAATATATAAATCTCACACACACACACACACAGAGGTAAAGAGGTAAAGCCCAGGAAAGAAATATGCCAAAATGTTAATGGTGACTATTTTTAGATGGTAGGATTATGACTGGCTATTTTCTTCTTTATACTTTTCAGATTTTTCTACAATTGACACGTGTTACTTTTATAATCAGAGAGATTTCTAACTGATTTAGAAAAGTGATTTCATTCACTTTTCTAAGGCAACAGCTAGACCAATTTGGAAAATATTACTCTTAAACATAATGCATAACATTTAAAAAAATGAAAACAGTAGTAATCTAAGTTGTAAAGACATGTCAAGTTAAACAAACAACTAAAAAGAAGTTCCAGAGAAAAAAGACTGAGCTGTGCCTAATGACCTAAAGGAGTCATTCAACCTGTAGTGTTAACACTTCTGATTTTAGTGGCATGATTTATGACCCTTGCGCCAAAATTCCAAACACCTTTAGGAACAATATGCAAAGTAATCACAGTTGAAGCAAAAGAGGGAATTTGGAAAAGCCAGGTCCCCAAATCCTCTTTCTCCTATGACTTCAACAGACATAGAAAAAACAAATGTTTCTTGAATAAAGATTACTGCAGCTATTTTAAAATGTACCTAGCCTCAAAACATACTTGATGGCTTTTTATGAAAATTAATTACAATGGACTTCCTCCCTTTTCACTTTAAATGAAAATATAAAGAGAAAAGAAATTAATAAAGAGAGCTAACAATTACTGAGCACTTTATATAAAAGGCCATTATCTCATTTAATTTAGTTACAACCTACGAAGGAGGTGCTATTATTATTTGATTTTCAAATGAGCAAACTGACTCTGAGAGAAGTTAAGTAACTTTCCCCAAATCAGAGGCTACTAATTAAAAGGTAAGATTCAAAGCCTGTCTGTCTAGTACCAACACCGCTGTGCCCTCCAATATATCCACTGCCTCCTCCATCCAACAAGTACCTGTGGAGAGCCTACCAATCATTAGACACTGTGCCAGGAACTGAGACCTAAAAGTGAGCCAAACAACCACGTCCCTGCCCTCCTGGAGTCTGATGGCTATTGAGGCCAAACCACCGGAACTAGGAAGACTCAGAACAGAAGGACTTAATCTAACTTATAGTGAAGGGGTATGAGGTCAAGGGAAGGCTGACCCTGAAGTAAGCAATGCTTAAAAGAAGACCAGGAGGAGGAGGAAGAATTAACAAGGCAAAGAAGGAGAGCAAAATATAACACCCCAGGTCATCCTTTTCTTAAAAATATACTTGGGGACTTCCCTGGTGGCGCAGTGGTTAAGAATCCACCTGCCAATGCAGGGGACACGGGTTCCAGCCCTGGTCCGTGAAGATTCCACATGTTGCAGAGCAACTAAGCCCGTGCACCACAGCTACTGAGACTGCACTCTAGAGCCCATGAGCCACAACTACTGAAGCCTGCGCACTGCAACGAAGAGTAGCCCCCGCTCGCCGCAACTAGAGAAAGCCCGCGTGCAGCAATGAAAACCCAATGCAGCCAAAAAATAAATAAATAAATAAATAAATAAATAAATTTTTAAAAAAAATAAAAATATACTTCACTGCAGTGAAAACTGCTGTACCCTAACACACACACACACATACACACACACACACAGAGCAGGAGAGAATGAGTTCCTTTTTTTTCTTTTCTTGAGGACTGCTCTACTTGAAAAAAAATTAAAATACATATTAGTGTTTCAGAGAAAAATGAACAAATTATCTAATGTACTCATATATTCCAACCCAAATTTTACTGTAAAATTAATACCAAATTTTAAACTCATCTTTACAACCCTTGTGTTTAAGGATAAGCAACCAAGAGAACAACCTTGAGACACAAGGATAAGATGCATTCTTCTTCTTGTCTTTGGGAAATAATGCTGTTTTCAAAGAAGAAACAGTTGGATCCAAATCGTGCCTAGCTTCTTCAAAATGCCTTTTGATCATTTAGTGGATAAGCACAATGCTTGTTCTCCTGATTCAATCTCAAGGGACAAAGGACAAAGTATTTACAATAGCATCTTTTAAAAATTTTGGTAGAGCCGTGTTTTTCAAAATAAGGGTCACAACCCATTTGTGGATAATAAAATCAACTTAATGAGTCATGATGAACAATTTTTTTAGTAGAAGAGAACAAAACAAGAATTATCAGCATATATCATATATTACAAGGTCAAACATTGTTTCATAAATTTTTGTTTCAGTTATACAGCACCCACATACTGTTGTAAAACATATTTCCTACCATAGGTCACAATCACAGCCAGAGTTTCAACATCACCACCCCAAGACAGAAATTACAATCTTACTGCCTGATTGACCTAAAGACTGAGCACAGAAAAAAATAACAAGATCTCTAAAACGGTTTGAGCGTTGGCACCTCTTTATTCTGTGAACTTGAAATAAAGTTTCATGGGAAAAAAGTTGCGTACAATGAGTTTGGGGGAGATTTCAGGGTTGGGTGTTTTTTTTGCATTTTTTTTTCTTTTTCTGAAAGCGAATCTTTCATCACTTCTCCACCCTGTAAAGTCCAATTAATCCAGAAAACATAGTATTCCATCCATGGTTGGTGTGTTGGGCCTGAGCTGAAGAGCACCTTTAGCTCTGGACACTAACGGGAGCACAGTGTGACAGAAGGAACGGGAGGCAAGAGCCTGGAGACCTGGGTCCTAGGCTGTGACCCTGGGGAAGCTGCAGCCTCTGTAGGCTGGTTTTCTCACCTCTGAAATGAAGGGCATGGCTCAGATGCCCTGGTCCAGGAAGATCCCACATGCCACGGAGCAACTAAGCCCGTGCGCCACAACTACTCGCGCTCTAGAGCCCGCGAGCCACAACTACTGAGCCCGCACACCGCAAGTACTGAAGCCCACACGCCTAGCACCTGTGCTCCACAACAAGAGAAGCCACCGCAATGAGAAGCCCGCGCACCACAATGAAAAGTAGCCCCTGCTCGCTGCAACTAGAGAAAGCCCGTGCACAGCAACAAAAACCCAACACAGCCAAAAAATAAATAAATAAATTTATTTTAAAAAAAATTTTGTGAGAAAACCAAGTTATACCTATATTTTTATGTTCCTACACAAAAAGACTTCAGAATTTTAATGGTACAATAAAATTAATGCATGTATTAAATTTTCTTCCAAACTATTTCCACTGAAAGACTAAAAAGGTTGACAATTTCTATTAATTTTACATCTCCAAACTAGTTGTCCTCTAATAAGCCCTGTTGAGAACATTCTACAGTTCAGCAGTATCCTCAAATAGCCTGCTCACATGCAAAAAGAAAAAAAAAAAGGCTCCACTGAAAACATCAAATCTGATCAGCTTTAAAGCTTAGCATCTACTTTTTTCCACAGAACGCTGATTTCTTCTGAAATTATGCTGAAATGAAATCCTCTTATGAAATGCGTTTGAAAGAATGCCTAATATATTCTTAATATCTCTCCCTGCTACTTTATAAACATTGGGCATCCATATGATCCATGAGACTAACACTTCTACTGATGTCTGCAAAATACGACAAATGAGTGTTCTTACAGGTCAAAAATAAATTTTCATTTTGCCTATGCCATTAGTGAATAAATATCTAAAGGCAACTTGCACTCCATACATGAGTGTGAGGTCTGTGGGAAATATGACTGTACCTACCACACCTACTTTCCAGAGAAATAACGTTCCTTTTAAAATACAGTGGTTTCAACCATGCCTCTTAAAAAGGGGACAGTATTTTAACATAACATACATGTTGAGAATATAGTTATAGATCGAAGTCATAATTCTACGACTGTAAAGGCCACCATAGAGCAAGCCCTTTGTTACTGCTGCTGTTGCTTGTATCTCAACTACAAACTCTGTTATCCAGGATGAACTAAATAATTAAAGAAAACCAAATGGATATCGTCAGCTCAGATAGTGCACCTATACTAAAATTTTAAAAAGGAAAATTTAAATTAATTTAAAATTTGGCAACAATAGTCTCTTTATATAACATATAGAATCTCATCAATTTCAATTTTAGGAACAATGCAAAGTAAAGAGACTTAAAATTATAAATGTACAGGAATTTGGGCTCTCTAGCTTTTTATTGTAAAGTAAAAACATGTAACGTTCATTGTAAAAAATTTTAGGAAAAAAGTAGGATGTATCCCTTCAACCTTTTTTCTAGACACATATATACTTTTTCTTTAATGGGTTCATACTAAGTATAAGGATTTTAAGAAGCCCAACTCAAATTATTAATAGTTTATGCAGAAATAAAGAATTTATCAATTCACATATCAAATCAAGAGAAAAATGGGGGTGAATGTAGCATAAAAGGACAATAGCCAAAGACTTCTTTTGGTCTCTTCTTTTCTCTGCGGTTCAACGTCACTGTCTGAAACCAAACGAGTTCTCTATGAGATGGTGACTACAGCTTCAGGGAGCTAGCTCTAGGCTCAGGACTCCACAGTATACATTTCAGTTACTAAAAAGAGCTTTTCTGTCCCCCAGCTCCAATTTGAAAAATCCTAGGAAAAAACTCGAATGGCCTGGCTTGCATCAAGCGCCCATCCCTATAGCCAGGAGTGCATAAGCCGAGGGCAGCTCCAATCTGCACCATGGAGCTAGAATCAAGAGAGGGGAGGCCACGGGGTTGGGTGAGGGGGCAGGACAGTCACAGCTGGTGGGGAGATGTATACGAGCTGAGCAGCCACGTCAAATACTGGCTACCATCTTCTGCACATGCTGTTGTATAATCTGCTTTTCTCATTGAACACAGTGGTGGGTATGTATAAATCTGAAGTACCTGAGAATCTCTTTAAAAGTAGATACTCAGGTCCCACTTGTATGAAGACTTACCTAGAAGGAATTATATCATGAGCATTTGCCCATGTCACTGAATATTCCTTAAAAACATGGTTTTTAATAGCTGCACAGAATTCTCGTGTAGGTCTAAATTTTTTAAATTTAATTTTACAGACTTCCCTGGTGGCACAGTGGTTAAGAATCCACCTGCCAATGCAGGGGACACGGGTTCGATCCCTGGTCTGGAAAGATCCCACATGCCACGGAGCAACTAAGCCTGTGCGCCACAACTACTGAGCCTGCACTCTAGAGCCTGCAAGCCACAACTACTGAGCCTGCATGCCACAACTACTGAAGCCTGCGCACCTAGAGTCCGTGCTCCACAAAGAGAAGCCACTGCAATGAGAAGCCTGCACACCGCAAGGAAGAGTAGCCCCCGCTCGCCGCAACTAGAGAAAGCCCGCACACAGCAACAAAGACCCAACGCAGCCAAAAATAAATAAATTTATTAAAAAGAAAAAATAAATTTAATATTATGACAAATCCAGAAAAACCACATACCATCATGATCTTTTTTGAACACAATACTCACAAGAGTCAAAAAACATTTTATGAAAGCACCAACCACTGACATCTTTGCCACACCTTTTTCAGAAACTACGCCAAAGGATTCTTTGTCGGGGGCAGGGTCAGAGGAGTGGATTATGAGGAGGGTGAAGACAGTTAGGTGATCCTCTGAGACTTACCATTAGTCAAAATCTACCACTGAGGGTTTTTTAAACAGACGTCTTTAAGGGACAAGGATACAATATACCTCAAAGTAAAGCAGGAAAAGCAAGGTTTGTCATAATCTAATTAAAGTAAGACTGAAGATTAAAAACAAACACACTATAACCTAACAAATTGAGGGAGGTTAGTGACCAGAGGGAAAAAAAAAAACAACAGCTTGTGTGAAGTCTAGGGAAATGAAAACCTAAGAGTAAGACTCTTGTCACCTGCCTCTCATCCTAGAAGCAGGGGGTACGCCTGTTAGGGATGCAAGCCAACCTGGTCTGTTAACATTAGTCACTAAGATCATTCAACTAACTTCCCTAGCTGATGTCATGCTTACCAATCAAGCTCTTAATTATACTTTGGCTTTCTACAGGCAAGAGAATATACTGACCCACCAGGTACAGACAAAGCCAAGTAGGAGCTGAAGCACAGTACCTGGACCTTGCTTACCTTATGCTGCCCAGGGAATGCCAGCTTATAAAGACCCACAGCAGTCACTGGCCAAACTCTTTTTCTAACATTTCCCCCATTTTCTCTTTAAAGAAATTATTTCCAATGGCCTACTGACTGGAGGCATCAAAGTGTCTTTATAAACGATACATACCACCCGGTCAAATGCGAAGGCTAAAACAACAGCATGCTAGGAGTAAAAATGATAATCACTGAAGAATGAGGAATTATTAAGTAACAGGAAGTTATTAAGGCAATGTATCCAGTAAACAATCAAGACTTTATAGCCCCTTATTTCAGTAGGGCTCAGAACAAGATTTACAAGACATTAAGAGAACGCACGTGAAAGAAGTAGACGCAACTTCTAACAATATGACAACTAAAGGGAACCACAAAGTCCTTCTTGAAAGACGAGCTGTCCCTATTTCAGAACATGAAGGAGCTTCTGCTATCACTGGAGCCCTTTGTTACTGCTGTGTGGTCCCTGCTTCTCTGCCTAAAGCCACCCCTGCCAACGGTATCTCCCCCAGTAAGGGTCTCAAGCCACGCCCATCACTGATGCTGCCGGGAGAGCCTGCAGCTGCACCGTAAGGTGGGTTTCGCTAAGGAGAATAGATAAGTGACATCCAATGGCAAGACTGAAACAAGCAGGCTCCAAGGGGACATTCAAGGAGAGGGAGAGATCAAATCACCTAGGAGGGACAGAATATTGAAGTACTTTTTTAGTAGTGAAACCCATTTTTTCAAATGAACTTATAAGAACCATATTATAAAAAGTAAATAAAGTCACTGGTTTAAAAAAGTTATTTCATGTAACAAGTACTTTACACGGGTCAATAAATGAGAACAAGGAGGCTATTTTTTTAAATAAATTTATTTATTTTTATTTATTTTTGGCTGCACTGGGTTTTCGTTGCTGCGCGCGGGCTTTCTCTAGTTGCGGCGAGCGGGGGCTACTCTTGGTTGCGCTGCGCGGGCTTCTCATTGCGGTGGCTTCTCTTGTTGCGGAGCACGGGCTCTAGGCACGCAGGCTTCAGTAGTTGCAGCACGCAGGCTCAGTAGTCGTGGCTCACAGGCTCTAGAGTGCAGGCTCAGTAGCTGTGGCGCACGGGTTTAGTTGCTCCGCGGCATGTGGGATCTTCCCGGACCAGGGCTTGAACCTGTGTCCCCTGCATTTGGCAGGCGGATTCTTAACCACTGCGCCACCAGGGAAGCCCAAGGAGGCTATTTTTAACATAAACATTTTTATGAAAGCTTACAGGAGATAGGAGCAGTCTCCTATCAGCCTTAATAGCCAAGATCTGCGTTTTCTTTAAGTGCAGATTCAAGAAATCACAAAAGTAAATTGTTCCAAATTAGTTTTAAAAGCTCTCCTTATAATCTCAGGATCCTCCTACAACTGACCCAGAAGCTTAAAAAAGAAATTATAAGGAATGCTTATTTCTAAGTTTAATCACTAACAATAACAACTGCTATCCTTATCATGAATTATTTATCAAAAACAAGGACAAGAAGTATCCACCACTGACAACAGGCAGTAAAACCATAAGAGCACTATCGCTTCTCAACCTGTTTTGTGTTCCCCTGCCATTGCATAACTCTCACGTCAGCACGCGCTGCGCAGATGTACTGGGCTGGCACCTGCCGCACTGCTGCACTGGCCAACAATGCCGGCCTGCTTTCCACAAAAGACCTGTGCATCCGATCAGCCTTCCTAATCAATGACACATCGACAGGAAGTGCATGAACAAAGATGGCAGATGGAGCTTTATTCTGGTCTGTCCCCAAACCAGTTAACCTAGTAGCACAAGTCACATTATTGGTCTCCTATGCGTTAAATGTGGCATCTAGCATTATTTGAAAATGCATGTTGAGCTTCTTTAAAATGGTTAAAAACCTAAGTAAAAGAAATTCAAATAAACAACTGCAGAACTCCTGAAGCATCTTTTACTAATGATCTACAGTAAGTTGGTCAGAGGTCAGCTCTGTGTATTAAAAAGGTGGTGGTGACAATGAGGGCATATAAAAGAAAAAATAACAGCTTTGTCAAGTAATGTTTTACAGATTTGCTATTGTAAAATTAACTGCAATGTTGCTAAGAAAAATACTTCTAAGATCTTCTTGTTCGTACACTGCTGTTCACTTAAAGTTGGATGAAGCCGATTATCCTGACCTATTTCTACTATAACAAAGACAGACACCTGGCTGAAAACTCAAGGTTTCTTTTTATCATTAGAGAAACAGTCATTTTTTACAGCACATTTGCAGTTCTCTCTGTTCCTTTTACCTAAGGATGTTCACATCCATTTTTTCCCAAATTATAGTTATACAGAATTATAACTTCTGATCTGCCCGTTTGTACAATGAAATCAACTCTCTTCTTCATGGCGGTTAAGAGCAGGGAATGTGCAGCCAGACCTGAGTTCAGCACTAACTGTGAAACCTTGGACAAAACACTTAACTTTGTGACTCAGTTTCCTCATCTTAAAAAGAGACAGTAATAGTATGTTCCTCATAAGGTTGTTGGTCAAGATTAAATGGGTTAATAGAAGCAAAGGAAATGGCACATTTTAAACGATTAGTAAGTGTTCGCTATTATTATTTTTAAAGAAAAACTTAAAGGAGTCAAAATACTCAAAGTATGAATCTACTAACAAATTTATATGATAAACTTTCTGACAAAAGTTCTAAAAATGTGAGATGTATTCCAAAGGACCAAAATGAATTCTCATTACACCATGTACCATTATTTAGAGAAGGTGTTCCCTAAAAGTTCACAAGAGTATCTCGGAAGTACCTCAGAGTTAAGGAAAATGAAGAACGACTTTCTTCACAGCTTATAAAAACAAAACAAATCTGTTTGGGCCGACTGGGTCATAAGAAGCACGAATGTGGTTCCTGTATTCAGTTCTAACTACAGCTGCAGACTTTGTTTAAAATTTCTTTAAGGAGGAAAAAGAAAGAGGACACTTAACTCCCTTATTCCTGCAACTACAGAGCAAGACAGCAAGATGCAAGAGGAGACGTGGAAACATTTTCATTACAGGGGACAGGGGGCAGCAGTTTGCAAGTTTACACTGGGATGCAAAAGACAGGGGTAAGAGGGCATTTGAACATACAAACGGAGGCATATAAGAGGGAAATTCTTAGTTATGGTGAATTTCATCTCCCGATCAGAAAAATGACATAAGAATTCATTAATAGAGCCCCTAGGGAACAGAATGCAACGAATGCTTTGGGTACCAAAGTTCCATATTAGAGCTCCCTGTGGGAGCAAAGTTTTGGACAAATCAATCCTTCACTTGATGTGCACGTGTGAGCAACAATCTGCACAACGCTACTACTCACGGCCGGGAAAGGGCCCTAAGAAAGAGAAACCAACCTGTTTGCACAGCCTAGATGCAGTTTCTCACAGGAGAGACAGCAGGCACACTCGGGGGGAGACAAACGGAGGGCAGGAGGAGAACGAAGGGGAAACAGCCAGTGTGCATCTGCTTCACGAGCGTCTACCTCTTTACTCGAGCGGGGGCGAAGGGGAGGTAGCATTTTCGCTTAGTAACGAGGGGCGTAGTTTCAGCGCGGCGCCGGTTCGGAAGCCTTGGAGGGGGAAGGGGAAGGGGGAGGGGAGGGGGGTCCCAGTCCCGGCAGGACCAGGGGCGCCCCCGCTACACTCCCGCCCCGCCGCATTCCCGGCGCGCGGCGAAGCTGCAGGGAGGGCCGGCGGGCTGAGCGCTCGGCCGGACCCGCGGCGCCCCGGCAGAGGTCCCTGGGCCGACCCGGCCGCCGTGCCCTCCGTGCAGGGCTGCACCCCGCCCCTCCGGCCCGGCAGCCTGGACGCTCCCGCACCACCTGGCGGGAAGCAGAGGCCCCCACGCCCCCTCGGGCCCCCGACCGAGCTCGGGCCAGGACGAGACCCGCTTTCTGCGCCGGGCCCGCCGCGGCAGCCCCACTCACTTCGCCGCCCGGCAGCGCTCCGGCTCGGGTTCGGGTTCCGCCGGCGGCGGCGGCGGCGGCGGCTCCTCCATGGCGGCGGCGGGAGTGGCGGCGAAGGCGGGCGGCGGGACCAGCTCGGCGGCGGCGGCGGCTTCTCTCATCCGTGCACGGAGCCCCGCATGGCCGCGGCGGGCAGTAAGCTGCAGCCTGGCGCGGGGGACCGGAGCCCCGGAGTGCAGGAGTGACTCGGCTCCGCCTCCGCCTCTAGCCCGCCGCAGGAGCCGCTCGCGCCGCGGCCATCTTGGAGACGGCGACCGGGCAGCGCCGGGCTACGGCGGGCGGCGAGGGACAAGCTTCCCAGGGAGGCGGCGGCGGGCGCCGGGATGGACCGGCGGGGAAGGGAAGGGAAGGGAGGGGAGGGGAGGGGTGGAGGCGTGGGAGACCGGGCGGCAGACAGCTAGCAGGTTGGGGTAGCAGCGCTCTGCCCCGGGGGCCGGGCCTCGCCGCCGTCTGGCTCCGCTCGCGGGGAGTGTGCGGTGGGCTGTGCGCGCCGGTGCTCCCAGGTGGTCGGCGTGGGGCGTGCACCGAGGGCCCCGGGAAGGGCATCGCGGCCTGGCTTAGGCGGCGACTCCTGACTTTTAAGTGCTTTGTGAACTTTAGCAAGAGGATCGTCGCCAAACGTAGATGCTATCCTCAGAAACAGGGGTGGATGTAACGCTCACCGCTCACGCGCGGGCGTGGAGGCTTTGGGAGACCTGTGAGTCCTGGGGGGTCGGGGGTGCACTCCGATGAAAGAGCAATCTTCAACACACACACAAGACTCAGGGTTCTGAGACTGTGTAAACAGAGACTCTGGAAATGCAGAACATTAAAGTTACCCTGCTATCAACAGGCCGGGAAAGAACACTGATCTAACCTTCTAACCTCTGGATCACAAGAGGGGGTATTGATGTTCCAGAAACTCGGGCTGGAGTGCTCCTACACTAAAGGAAAAAAAAAAAAAAGAAAACAGTTCTAAAGATTATTTCAGAGTTATAAAAATACTGTTGAAATATCACCGCCTCATGTACTCAGAGAGCATCTGAGGCTTCACAGTTTTAATTTGCAAATATTTACAAAATTTCCCTTAAGGTGAAGTCCAGAGTTAATTCAAAAACAGTATCATTTAAAATTAAGTACATTTCTATTCATTCAAATGCACTGGTTTTCAAAAGCTCATTTGGTGGAGCTTGAATATGTAAAATACACGTTTTGATTAAACGTTGGTAAGAAAAGTGGCCAAGATGGAAAAGTTTAAATATGATTATATTTAAAGGCCAGTTAGCTATGTCGCATTCGTAAGTACATTATACTGTATATACATATTCGTGTATTTCACATACATGTGTGAAATTAGCTATAGTGCATTCAAAGTACGTTACAGAAATTTCTCTGTAGTTTGAGAACTTTTTCAGTCTATTTTCTTTATTAAGATAGTCTATTATTATATGACCTGATAGTGCTGAATTTCCAAATTGACATTCATTTTATTTACTCAAAAAAACTTATTCAACAAATACTTACTAAATGCATATATGTGCCAGGAACTAAGCTAGACGCTGGGGATATAGTAGTAAGCAAAACAAAGTCTTTTTCTGGTAGAGATAACATCCTAGATGAGTAAGGGGAAGAGAGAGGACAAAAGAAAAACAAACAAGTAAATACTTAGCATATCAGCGGGTGATAACTGCTATGGAGAAAAGTAAGCTGGGAAGAGGCTGGAGGGGACAATGCTATTTTACACAGATTGGTCAGAATAAAGTTAAATGATTTGGTCATAGCACTATTTCAAAAGAAAATTGTGATAACTTCTTACTTACTGAATTTCAAATTTTCTTTTGAAACAGTGGTATGACCAAATCACTTAACTTTATCCTCACTAACACATCTTTAAGTATTGTAATAGTTTGAATCGGTTATAGCTCACAAATAACTCCTGAAGACAGTCAACCTGGGGCCTGTCCTCAGGTCTCCCCGCTTGTAAATATATAATATTTGATGTATAGACCAGCGTTTGAGAGATGTATGGTTTGCTGTTGTTTTAATTGCCACTTGAGGGTACTATTTTAGCAGAAATCAAATTTACACTCAACTAATCATGTAAGGCCTGTAGAGACCCAAGTTAACTAGTACTAAGTGTTCAATTTAAGTGCTGTGAATTTTGTCTTCATTCAAGTTAATTTTGTGTCCTGTATCAGCCTTTTTTGTTTTTGCTCTCCTCCTATTCTTTGCCACTTCGTTTCTGCAATTCAGTATTCCAGATTTTAAGATCTGAATTTATTTCCTTCTTACGCACACCAACCTCACACCTGCTCCTTCCCTGTGTTCTCTGACTTGATGACCTACGGCACCTTCACCCAGTCAGAACTCTGAACAACCACCACTCAGCCCCTGACTGATGGGTCCAAGTCCCATCAAACTCTCCCTCCCTCTGGAATCCATTCACTTCTCTCCAACCTCGCTAGCTAGCTCAGACCACTGTCGCATCTCCCTGGATAATCGCGACAGTCTCCAGCTCTCCCTGCCTGTTGGAGTGCTCACTCCCCAACCAACCTCTTCTCACGCTGCAGGCCACAATAGCCTTTCTGAATCTGATCTAAACATGTCACTCTTATCTAATTTATTTTACTGGCATCTCGTTGCTGTCACAATAAAGTCCTTACCGGACATTTTTGAGTTCTTCACATGCTCCATACCTGGTCCTGCTACTCGGATTGTGGAAAAGGAGGTTCTGTTCCATCACACTACCTTTCCACTTGGTCCTACCTTTCCACTTGGCCCGCCCTTTCCAGTCTAAGCCATGCCTGCTTCTTCGGAGGCCACCTCTCACTTGGTGATGCGCTCTCCCTAGGGCAGGAACAAGATGCGGGCACTCCTGCAGGCTAAGAATTGGCATCCATTCAAATGGTGATTTAAAAATAGTTGTTCAAAAGGGAAAAACTGATTTCATCTTAATAACAACTATTCTTTACACACTAATTCAAGGCCACTGTGTGACGAAAACTCCGCAAAGTATTTCCCAGCTTTCTGTAATTCTAGTTTTCCTAATGCTCCTTTGCAATCCTCTGAGCCAGAATCCTTCTTGGAAGACATATTAGAAGCTTTACATGTTACAGAATCAAACAGATCCCTCTCCTCTAAATAACACTATACCATGTATTCTTCGATGTTGGTATTCAACCAGTTTTGACCACTGACTTTGAGGGGACAGACACACACATGCACCTGCCACAGAAACACTCAGCAACACAGACCAGCATCAGGGAGACTTGTTGTTTTCATTTCCACCTGAGGGTACTGTCTATTTCAGCAGGAACCAAACAAATTTATATCTAGCTGATCAGGTAAGGCTTCATGTGTAGGAACCCTACTTAACTGGTACTAAATGTTCAATTAAGGTGCATGACTTTTTGCCCCCGCCCAGGCCCTCATAGCCCTCACTCCCTCCAGCCCCCAGATTCCTTCTCTGCTGGGGTGTCCACTCCTTCAGGACAGACACCTTCTGTCATCCACCACTGACCTCTGACCACCACAGGAACAGTCCTGGAGGGAGGGGACCAAGGCTTCATTGGGTGCCCCAAACATCGGAGGAACTCAGTAAATATTATTGCTTTCAGAAAGTAGGATTTTTTTTAACATTAATGAGCTACTATTATAATTAGATTTTTTTCTCTAAATTTATCACCGTTTAGCATGTGGCTGATCTCATTGCCTTTAATCATGTTCTTAAAAACAATGGCAAAAAGATCTTCAGAGGATTGCCTCTCACTCTGTCCTCGAGACTGAATTCACATAGCCCTTATTAACTTTCTTTACTTTAAAATGAGTTACAAAAGCCAGATTAAAGTTTTACCAAAGGTCCAGTTTAGGTTAAGCTACAGAACATTCTTAACTTTGCTTACCACTAGTTTCAGGCCCAATTTTGACACATTCTACCACTATGATAAAGCCTTAAACCAACATAGGTATAGATATCCATCTGTCTGTGTATCTATATCTATATATGTATCCATGTTAAGGGCATCATTATAATGCCTTAGCATCTTATCAAGGCTAGTGTATTAGCAGAAAGTTAATTTTATGGTTCTGTGACAAGATAATTCAAAAAGAATGTGCTCAAGCTATGCCGTAAATAGGGTTATGTCTTTGTTTAAAAAAACACAACAAAACCTCTAAGGCTGTAGGTTTTTAATTATTAGGAGCATGGGGCTGTACTTTACCTAGAATAAGTGTCTCCCTTCCCTATGGTATTCGTGAGCTTTCCACCTAGATTCTTCCCCAGCCCTGCCCTCTCCTCTCTGGTGGTTCCTTAGCAGCTCTGCAGAGAGAGAAAGACACGAGTACAAACCTCCCAATCTGCCCGTGACCAGAGGGGATTGATTCCTGTTCACTGCAGCACACACGGAGAAAGGCCAACTCAGTGACAGAGCAATAAAAACCTCACTGCAAGCAAGGAAAAACTAAACTGGGCATTTCATACATGGATTTTTTTTTTTTCCCAAAATGATACTATGGCATCTATTTTTACCTACTAGTAAAGCACACAAAAAACTGGATACATACAAAGGATAATTAGTTGCCACACTTTTAAATAGTCCTTGTAACATTTAAGTTTAGTCTTTCTCTTTTGAATAGTGGCAAGTTAGATAAAATCTCCCTTGGTTTTTTTCTGAGAGGTGATTTGACCGTTTTTCTTATTTCTCCACCAGGACCCAAATCATCCCTTATTTCAGAGGTGCTTCTCTGTGCAAACAAAGGATCTAAAGAGAGTGCATCACCCGGCCAGCTCTGATTCATTAAACAAAGGACAAAACATTAGTCTCGCT